>NW_026571018.1:32149615-32219615 GCF_026225935.1 Boleophthalmus pectinirostris | reverse complement strand
GGACTGGTGGAGCCGGATCGTCTGGCTCACGTCAGAAGGGCGACCCAATGAGCATGCGCTGAACAAACCGAATTATTTGTAAGAAGAATAAATATGTACGTGATCAAGGAATAAATGAATTTGGCTTTAAAATTGGAATAAACCACCCACTCACTTCGGAATTAAGTTTAATTCTGAGTAATAATTTTTATTAGGAATTAAGTGTTTACATGGTCTTAAGTAACGGAATAAATTTTTATTCAGAATTAAAGCTCTCACGTAAATATGGCATTGGCCTCCTTAAACTAACTACTTTTGACTGAATATTGATTATAGTCCTCAGCTAAAGAAACAAAAGATACAAGATGTGGTTAAATGTTCGGATTTTTTAATACTGCGTGAACGTTTTCTTAAGGTCAATAGTGTACTTGCAGTCTCAAATTCTGTTCGGTCGGGAAACAGATCAAACCCAGTGAGCAAAGTGACCAACATGGTGCCCAGAGACCAGACGTCTATGGCCTGATCGAACGGGAATCCAAGGATCATTTCTGGAGCTCTGTGTGGAACAAATGCAAAATATAAACACACATAAAAGCATGTTCACACTTAATAAAAACATAATTTATCTCCAATTGTGCAGAGGTGGGTAGCACTCATTTTACTTGAGTTATATTTAGTTTGAAGTTACTTGAGTAAAGTTTACGGTTACTCTTCCCACTGTGAACAACTGGAACACAACTGGAAAGCATTATGTTGTAAAAAAAAAACGTAAATAATATTAACATCTGGGCTACTTACAACTGACCTTCAGATATGATTTGTTTTGTATTTCCATTTTTTCATGATTTTCTTTGGAAATGTCATATTCTGTGTATTGTCTGTCCAATTACATTAAGTCATAATTCAAAAATTAGATTTTTTGCGCCGCATATGGACTAAACCAGGACTAAAACAGGTCTCAATCCTGGTCTGGTCCTGTTCTGAGTCCCAGTCTGGTCCCGGGTCTCAGTCCTAATCACCCTACAGTCTACACGGGCGCACCTCCGAGCCCGTCCCGACACTCCTGGTTCAGTCCTGGTTCAGTCCTGGTTTAGTCCTGGTTCAGTCCGTATGCACCACAAAAGTCCGGCATCGCAGTTTAAGTCACAGAAACAGGAAAAGTTTTTTTCCATTATTCATCTAAACACAAAATTGAAAACTCTAAAAAAAAACAACGAATCGACAAATAATGAAGAAAATAGTTGTCATGTTGCTCTTACTTAAGTACCGTTTGTGGATACTCTACTCACCTCTGCTGTACACATGTAACAGTACACCTTACCTGTAGTGGACACATTGCGCCGTCATGCCCGGTATTGCCCTTTTCCGCTCAATAAAAGCTTCAAAATCGGCCAGTTTGATCTTAATTGGCTCATTGTTACGGTGACACAGCCAGATGTTTTCCACCATAACACCCGTATGAATTATCTCCTTGGACTCCAGGGTCTGTAGAGCCGTGGCCGTCTGCAAAAGTAATGTTCAATTAAAACAAAAACAAATTCTCTCTCAGATTCTGCATTTGTTTATCTGGTTCTTACCTGCTGGATAACGGCCCGGATGTCACTCATGGGCAGTGGGGAGTGTTGTTCAGTGTACGAAGCTAAATTCATACTTAGCTCCTCCAAAACTAGAAAATCCCCATGGTGGGTTGGCACCTTTTCGATAAATTTTACTATATTTTTATGATCCGTCTCCTGTTGTGTAATTGCTTCCAGCAGTCGGACCTGATTTTGAAGAAAAACAAAAATAAAAAAACAGATTAGTGAAGTGTTAACATGTAAGAGTCTATAGATAGATTGTGAGCTTTGTCTTAGCACAAAATCTAAGTGGAAAGGACTAACTTTGCTGGTACAACAACACGTGAGTTCATTTTGTGTCCAATATTATAGTCAACAGTTCTTCTTTTCTTTTGTTTTGTTGAAAATCAGACACATAAACGTGACCACGACCACTCAAATTCATCACAAGTGCCTGAAAATGTGTTGTTTAAATCCATTTTACAATCTAAAAACGCATCAGTGCAATCTATCAAATGCACAAACTAAATATGAGTGTAAAGTAAAATATACAAATGATTCATGTGTGCCTATTTTACATAATTTGCGATCGATATTTTATTTGGCATTAATAAAAACATTTTAAGCAGCCTAAACTTGCGGATGTCGTCTAATCTCGCGGACATTTTAGACAATTCCTTTCCGGTTCTCCATGTTTGATTGAGTTGAAGAAAGTGAAAGTTCCCAGTTTGCGGGCCGGAGCGGGAATGAAAATTACAATTATTTGCGGGAGCGGGACTGAAAATTCTCTCCCGCGCAGACCTCTAGTAGAAAGCTTGGCAGTGGCGGACTGATATATGAGAAAATAGTCCCTCAACATGCAACGATTCATGCAATGCAAAGTCTGGCGTTATAATAGATTTGCTTCGGGTGCTTTGTGGAGTGGATAAGTCTGTTTTTAGTAACAGGAGAACTACGGCCGTTGACATGCATTACTATTCCCAACTATGTTAATGTAAAGTCTAAAGTTTGGTGTCACACTTTCCTCACGCTGAGTCTTAACACTTTCCCCCATGAAGACGACATTTGACGACCCCCCTGTACCCTTAATGACATCTTTTGGCACCTCCGCTGTTTCACTAAAGACGTGATTTGACGACCATTAGAAACAGCTTGGTTTTTCACATATAAACAGAGACTGCGATAGGTGGGGGCCACTACAACTCACACTAGACTGACCAATAGGATTCAAGGATATGTTTTCGCCGATTTTTTCCGAAGTTAATCGAAGTAGTGACGATGGTAGCTTCCGGAAAAAACACAACACGAAACACGTGCAATGGAAAGATCACGGTGCTGTGGCGCACAGTTTTAGAAATAATGAGGAGCGTATTTTATGGATAAGTTTAGAGAAAGTGACTTTTATAGATTTCAAAGTGATGATGTTGAAGTTGATTATAAAGTGGAAAACAGCGATAGCGACGGACTTTCGGGGAGTGAAACTTACGAAGGTAAGAATGCCGCTGATGCGTCTGTGTGGAGTCCTGCGATGTCCGAACAAACTATCGGTGCTTTATACTCGATTAGGAACCAAAATTGCCATGAAATCTGGATGTTGCTCAGACGAGTCCTTTAAAATATTTCAGTCTTTTTTTCCAAGATGCGATGTATAACAGAATCGCTACAGAAAAAACGCTTATGCGGCGCTCTGCGCACGAGAAAGTAACCAAGATTATAAATACTGGACCCCCACTGACAGGGAAGAGTTTTATTATTATATTATTATATTATAATAAGCTAAATTAGTTGAATAAGCTAAATGAGTTGAATAAATTAAATAAGTTGAATAAGATAAATGAGTTGAATAAGTTAAATGGAAAAAATGAATTAGGTCCACACAGGTGAACAACAGGTAAAAACAGGTGTACACTTGGCTATACTGTATCTGGTGATATGAAATCTGTTTAAATACTTTGACAAAGTATATTTTTTATTTTTTTATGAATATAGTACTCAGAACATGCAGATATCAGATGCTGAATGTAGTTTTTTTGTTTTCAATTTTGCACCTGACCAGGTAAACTCTCATTTTCAGTGAGCTGTTATACACCTATAAATTAGTTGAATCACATTTAAACATCATTTATAATCACTCGTGGAAGTCTGTTTTCTTTTTTGCAGTTATGCTCTATGGGTAGCCCTAGTAATGTATGTATGGGTTGTTCCTAGTAGGCGTCCAGGGGGGAAAGAGTTAATGTGTGAATACGACAGCTTGATCATCACACTCTTCCCGGTGTCCACTCGTCTGCATTTGAACACCTGCCCAAACCTGCCATTCCCCAGCATTTTGGTGATTTTGAAGCCTGCCAGGAGAACTGCGCTGATCTCCTCACGTGTCAAAGGCTTGTTGAATAAGTCACTGTGAAAGAAAAAAGACAGTTACATAAACCTGAAATGTTTTAGTCTTTTTCTTTTTTTTTTTTATCATTACACGCTGATTTTTCTTACCGTTAATCCTCCTGGTCCTGGATGTAAACGTGTCTCACTGAAGGATTCTCACTGTAATGACATAAAAACAGCTCATGTTCTCAAATGTACTGACTAATATTGTGTAAAGTCAAGTTGAGAACTCTAAAAGTGAAAATACAGTTTAAAAAGTGGCGGTTTCTAGCAGTTTAAACCTTCATCTCACTAAATAAAAGTGTTGCCATTGTAATTATTATGTAATTTACACAGTTGTAGCCTTTGTTTGTATTACAGTTGCTAGAGAACTGATATGAAATTGCATCTACATTTGTGTCATATTAGCTTCTTGTGTCTGACCAGAAAGGAAAATTACAAAATATATCCAGTAAATAGAAAAAAAAATGGCAAGAATTTGAGTAAAATCTTCTAAAAAAAGTCTAATCTGTCATATTATGCTCTTTGTTCATTCTATATTAAGACTAATTAAGGTGTAGTTATTAGGGATGTAACAATAATCGAAATATCATGATATCGTATATATTGCACAATAATATCCTGGGTTGTCGCAATAGCTCGAATCTCAAGTGTCTCTGCTCGAATTCATTGTTTTGGTTCAGCAGCAGCAGCTAAAAAACTACATAGACCATGATCCTTTGTTCTGTTTCCGTCCAATCAACATGCTGAAATAACTGTTATGATGCACTTTTAAATGAGAGAAAAATATCGCAATAAATATCGTACCATTGGGGTGTAACGATACCCAAATCTAGCGATACGATATCGTCACGGTATGAACCTCATGGTACGATATTTATGTGGGGAGGCTCACGATTAGAAATGTAACGATATCCAAATCTCTTGGTACGATATTTTCATGATGTACATCTCACGATACGATATTTATTGTGATATTTTGTGGAGGCTGCGAAAAAAACTGTTAATATGCTACTTTTTCCTCTTAAATTGCCTTGACAAGACTTAATCCAAAGAGCTAAAACTTAAAAGTGGAGCAAAGGATCATGGTCTATGTAGTTCCCCCTGTCTTTTTTTTTAGCTATTGCTGCACCATAACCCTTAATTTAATCAAAGAGACTTCGATATATTGTGATGGTCCACGATATTATTGTGAGAACTTTGACGATACGATATCACGATATTTCAGTTACCGTGAGAAGCATATCGTGAGAATATCGTATCGAGAGGTTTGGATATCGTTACATCCTGAGTAGTTATTATAAAGTAAAAGCTGACTTTACAGACTTACAGTTCATCACGGATAAACGGATGCTGGAGGATTTCAGACGGTGTAATTCTTTTCTCATAGTCATTTTCCAGCATCCTACCGAGCAACAATGTGGCTGCTTCCACGTCTCTGTCCTCCTCCAGGCTCGACAAGTTATATCGGCGCTAGAAACAAGTCATCGATAGATTAGTATTTGCATTTTCACGTTTAACATCCATGTTTCAATTTTGCTCTATCGCTTACCTCCATTACATGACGAAGTGAAGTGGACTTCAAGCACAAGAGAAGAGATAAACACATGTTAGATAAGGCTTATTAAAACAATTTCCTGTTTACACAGAGGTGGGACGTGTATGCAAAAAAAAATTAGATAAGCAAAATGCATTGTTAAAGAGGGGGTATCATGAAAAATCGACTTTTTGGTGCTTTTTACCATGTTATAACATTCCCTCATCAAAAACATGCCCAAAGAGGTTTTAAATGTCATCCATGCGTGTTTGAGTAATTTAGTGATCTCTCTTCCAGATACTATGTGAGTTCAGGCACCAGCCAATCAATGAAGAGCCAGACATCCTGTGTTGGCAACGATTCCCGAGAGCGAGGATTTAAAGACGGAGCAAAGAGAATGTTTGGTGAATTTTGTCAATGGGAAAGATGTTATTGTCCTTCTTCCTACAGGATCTGGGAAAAGCTTAATATACCAGTTAGCCCCGTTATCGGCGCATTAACTACGTCATGACCAAACAGCAGCAGTTGGTTAAATAAAAACAAAAGTACCCGCCTACCGTCGAGCGAACGAATTCTAATCCTACAAGGCCAGACAGTTTCCACAAAGTGAAACCAGCTGATGAATCAGACTAACAAAACACTACAACTTCACAAATCTGAGCATATCCAAAACAATACAGGGTAACATGGTGATCTAAACATGTTACGTGTTAGCAGTTAATACCTCATATTAGTGGAATACCCCCTCTTTAAAATATTGTCTGAATATTGTTATGAAGATAATGCAAAAATCAAGTTATTCATTTTTGTTAGTACCTCCCACCTCTATATGGACTTATGGCTAGTGACTTACTATTTGACGTTCATCTGTATCCAGCTGTATCAACATTTGGGCAAACAGGTTCCCCAGGCTCTTCACATCCCCATCCCTGAGGGAAGAACAAAGACATGAAGACATGAACTTAAAAATGTACAAGGTCGATGTTATTAAGGCAAGACACTGCAGGCGATCAGGAAAAGAATCTGAAATTTGGAGATGTCATTTGGAAACCTTTTCTGTAGTATAAAAAGACGTTTATAAATAAGGCATTTTATGTGTAAAAATTGCCAACGTTGCACATATTTGAGACATGTGAATCTGTAAATGGGCAGAGCCAGATTTATTTATTTTATTTTTATTTTTTTTTCTATTTTGTTGTCAAATTAGATTAAAAAATATAATAAATAAAATAAAATATTATATTAGAAAGTTCTGGTGTATGTGCAACTTACAGCCGTGCATTTAGGTAAAAGTCCTATATAAATCTATGAAAGCAACTTAAATGAAATAATAAACCATGTGCATTTGTGTGTGCCTGCAGTGTCTCCCCTTCATCACATAATCAGGAGTCCCAAATCTTACTTGAAGTTTGGTGAGAGCTCGGTTGTGATCATGGCATAGCCGAAGTCAATGACTTTGACAGTCAAAGGCCTCTGGGTGTGATCACAGGTCATTATATTTCCCCCGTGAATATCTGTGTGGACGATGGACGTCTCCTTCAGCACCTCCAAAGCTGTAGCCGCCTGCACAATGTTACAACAGAAACAATTAGATTATAAAAGTTTGTGATTTATTTATCATTAGCTTTCATTTCCCATTCATTTTTCCTGTAGACTTTAATCTGGTAAAAGGATAAAAGTAATCTGCGCTAATCAGCTAACTAATGATGACAAGACCTACTAGTATATTGTTATTTTAAATCAGTTTTTGTTTTTGTTTTTTAATTCTATGGGGAAATCAAATCAATCAAATTTATTTGTATAGCACATTTAAAACAGCCAAAGCTTATGAAAGTGCTGAACAGTGAAATAAAACATACAATAGACAAATCAACAAGAATAATAATTTAAAAATAACAATAACAGCGAGGTGAAACGAATGGGAAATACTTGTAGAACCAGTACAGATTTGTGTGTGACTTTTGAGCCACCACTATGATCTTTTTCATAACATTTTACCACAACTTTATATTGCTATACACTACCAGTCAAAAGTTTACTATACTTTGAGGCATCTAAATCTTCAATATAATACAAATATAGTCTTATATATTTACAGTCATATATAGGGGTGTAACGATATCCAAGTCTCACGATACGATATCGTCACGGTATGAACCTCATGATACCATATTTATTGCGATATCGTGGGAAAGCTCACGATTAGGGATGTAACAATATCCAAATCTCTCGGTACGATATTTTCACGATATACATCTCACGGTGTGATATTTACTGCGATATTTGTGGAGGGTAAACAGTTAAAACTTAAAGACTTAATCCAAAGAACTAAGATTTAAAAGTGCTCAGTACTGTTATTTCTTCCTATAATCTACACTGAAATGGAGCAAAGGATCATGGTCTATGTAGTTTCCGCTGTCTTTTTTTTAGCTATTGCTGCACCATAACAATGAGTTTAAGCAAAGAGACTTGTAATTCGATATATTGTGATGGTCCACGATATTATTGAGAGAACTCTGATAATATGATATCGCGATATTTCGGTTATTGTTACATCCCTGGTCTTATACTATTTACTTATATACTTTTTTCTTTGTGACATAATCCCACATACATTTTTTTCTCATGTTTTTTTTAGCACATGTAAAGTAAAATTTTTGACTCTCGAGTTAAGGTTTGGGTTAAATTTAGAGTTAGAACAGTTCGTTTGGTTAAGTTTGGTTTTGGGACATGGAACACTAGTCTCACCAAGGGAAACGCCAAGGGAGTCCTGAATGAGAAAAGTCTGTGTACAAACTTTTGACTGGTAGTATATTACATCACAACATGTATAACTTAAATCGGTATAAAACCTGTAAAGTCATTTGAACATTTTGTGTGTACTTAGACAAAAACACTTTGCACTGTTTTACCTGTTGGATAATGGTGCGAATATCCGAGAGGGGCAAAGGGCGATGCGTCTTCCAAAACTGCTCGATACTCATGTCCAGCTTTTCAAAGATCATGCCTTTGCCGAAATGAGTATCAAAAGACCCGAAGAACTTTACTATGTTCCTCTGGTCCGCCCCCCGGTCCATCAGGTGGCGCAGTATACGAACCTGCACAGACAAGAATAATAATTACATGTTACAGTTTTATTTACATTTTTACGAACATTCTTGACTAGTTTTCTTCAATTATTCAATTTTTTTAGTATTTTTGTTTTCATTTTGGTCAGGTTTGTCGTTTTACTTCCTAGTTGGACATGGACACGTATGACAAACACAAAGGAAAGTGCAGAACTGTTCCCCATCAAGCATAATGGTAAGAAAATATCTAAATTGCGTTATAGTTACAATTAGACCAAAAAAGTATTTCTGTACTTTTCTTCCCACCACACAAAACTATAATAAATATTTATAACATGTACTATCTCACCAAAACAAGTACTGTATTTTTCGGACTATAAGTTGCACTTTTTTTCATGGTTTGGGTGTGTCTTATGGTTTTGGGTGTGTCTTATGTTCCGTTGTGACTTATATGTTAAAATGTTCACACTGACAGCCTCGAGAGGGCGCTCTAGGCTTGTCTGCTACTACTGTTACTCCGGTGCCACTGTCTCTTGGCTCTACTACACATGTCTCCTGCAGAAAGAGCCGATGTCCTGTCTGGGATCTGGTCACTCGATCGCACATTACTTCTGTACTACTGAAAATGTTTCATTTAAGTGACTTCAGTGAGAACTGACACCATCCTGTTAGGATTCAGGCAGGCCGGAATAATTCTAACTGGAACTGATGTTGACTCTGATGACAGAAATGGCGCTGCGTTTTATCTCCAGAGGTCGTGGAGTTGCTCAGAAGTGACACCGAGGATGAAGAATTGAATGGATTTAGTGATTTGGAGTGAGATGGACAGTTTGGTAAACTTGTTCTGTTCTGTTGTTTATGTTATAGTTTATCTGAAGAACTGTTCATATGTGTGCGACTTATACTTCGGAGCGATTTATAGTCCAAAAAATACAATAACCATTAGAACATCGTGAAAAATAATATATCCTGTCATATGCACTTTAAATAATATTTAAACTCAGGCTTACCTCCATCCCAGTGTCTTGGAGGTAGAAGGGAACTTTAATCGCCACAGCTTCCTGAGTGTCTCTGTTTTGACACTCCACCACTTTACTGCTGGCTCCTTTGCCTATACATTTTATGAATGTATACTGCTGTGGTATTGTCCTCTTAATCATGGCAATCTCCTCTTCCTCCAATGAAAAACAGAATCCATTTCCAGATTCTGGGGTTGGCTACCTGCACAAGCAATAACAGCGCAGTAAATTAGTTTTCCCCCTCACACAAGTGCACCCACAGACAGGTGAAAGTGTGGTTATGAAGTGTACTGGCGTCAGCTGACGTTTGAAACTTATCTAGTAACTTGCCACCACTTCAAAAACCAGGATTCATATGAAAAAACAAGCATCTTTCACAAACAACTGCAAACGACATTTTTTTTTGTCAAAACACATGGAAATCTTGGTGTAGTACCTTTGCGTATGACTGTAGAAGAAAAATAGCAGGTTTTAAGCCTTGTTTGTTGAGTTGTGTCTCCCTGACAAAAAAGTACCTCTGTTCTCTGCTGTGTCTACCTGGAAATGTACTGAAGAAGTGGAGATTATACAACCTTATATATAAACTTACTTTTCGCTGTCATCGATCGCCATAGAGACCATTCCAGAATTCCAGAATATGCAAATGAATACAGGCTTGTTATGTTTTAAAATATGTTTACTTTAGCTGTTCTCTATGAAAGCATTAACTGATGAGAAACGTGTGATACATTTTTTCTTACATTTATTTGAGTAAACTACAGAAGAAGTTTCCAAATGATACTTGTAAATTTAAGGCGAGACACTACAGTTGAATAAGACAAAATCTTAAATTTAGAGATATCAATTTGAAACTTCTCCTGTAGTTTACGCACATAAATATAATACTACATTAATTTTCATCATGTGATGTTTTCATTTAAAAATAAGCCATTTTATATTATTTTGGAGACATTCAAAATAGAAGCCCAGTCCTTCCTTAACCATATAAAAAATATTATTGATAGAGAATTGCTTTCTATATGAGATCACTGGTTTTAGTCCTGGTTTAGACCTGGTTTAGTCCTGGTTTATTTCTGGTTTTAGTCTTGGTTTTAGTCCTGGTTTAATCCTGATTTAGTCCTGGTTTAGACCTGGTTTTAGTTCTGGTTTTAATCCTGATTTTAATCCTGGTTTAGACCTGGTTTAGTCCTGGTTTTAGTCTTGGTGTTAGTTCTGGTTTAGAGGCGCACAGGAGGAAGTGCGGTCTACGCAGCGTACGCGAGAAAACTCGGACCACACGCGGCGCACGGGAGGACGGCGGTGTCCATGCAGTAGCTACGGAAGGAGACGTGGTCTGCGCGTTCTCAGGTTGATGACGATGATGAAGGTGTTTGTTTGTGTGTGTCTGTGTCGGAGCGCGGCTACAGGCAGTCCTGGCTCCAATGTCAATGGAAAATAAAGAGCCTGTGAGACAAATACAAGAAGGCTAAAGATTCAAACAAATGAAGTGACCGTGGACGTGTAACCTGTCCATTTTACCAAGAACTGGACCGTGTTCTGGAAGACAAGCCCAGCGTTTAGGCGACTTCTGCTGTGTGTGACATCGTTGTGTCCTCCAATGTGGATGCAGGACACTTTTGGAGCATCATATACAAGTCACACTGAATTGGAAATGTGAACGACCTACAAGAAAATGGGATATCACCAAAAAAAAAAAAAACATTGACTTGAGCATTAAGCCTGCAGTCTGAACCTTAGATATAATAATTATAGGTCGACCAATATGTTTTTTTGTTTTTTTGTTTTCATGGACAATGCAGATAATTGTTTAAAACTAGACAATAACTACACTGAAAAAAATAAAACACTGGTTTAACTTATAATTTATATAGAAATCATTTACATCTAAATATTGTTAATTGATCGTAATGATATTTATAAATTGGTCAAACTAAAACAGTTTAAATTATAACAGTTAATAAATTATAAATTGGTTCAACAAGAAAACATCCATTACCTCAACACGCAAAAGTTAATTGTGTCAATTAAAAAAACATTCATTAGCATTTATGTGCCAATTTAAATTCTACATTAAATGAATGAACATGCAATAGATTAATACAATCTATTTGAACTTTTATTTTATAGTGGTCCTATAATCTTAATAATTTCACAACACATTGAATTATTTTACTTTTTATTAACAGTGCATAAATGTGAACATCACTGAATACAGCGATATGCAAGTAGTTACATAGCAACCAGCAACAACTTGTGACAACTGCCATTGTTTCCTCCACCACACTGCATTCTTGCTGTACCTGAAAAACATGAGTAGATTAGCACAAAATATAATTTCCAATGCTTATGATCAGTCTGCATCTGTATGCATTTTAAGAATTTGAAAAAATACACAATATTCTAAAATGTTATGTAATGATTTCAGATGCTGGGAAGTGACTTCATAACTATATATAAAACAGATTTCCTTTGAGAGAAATCTCTTTTCTTATGATGTATAAATGTAAACTTCGTGCCAGTTCTTGGTTTCATGTGGCTAGATTGAATGATTATAGAGACTGAGACAACTGAAAATGTTGGGTTCACGTGACATCACAACATTCCACAATCCCTACAGTTTAACACTGAGCTGGAGGTCAGTGGAGAATTCTATGGTAGAATTTGCAGTATGATTTCTAATATTTTAAAATTTGCATCAACTAATATTTTGGTTGTATAATTAATGCTATGTAGTATATTGGTAAAATATTCCCTACAATATAATGGACTATGCATTTTTTTTCCCCAATAACAAGATCACTGCAAAATCAATTTATTCACTAAAAGGACCAGTGTAAATGGAATTTAGAATCAGAATAGGCTTCAAGGCAAGTTTTGCTTCATTCACATGTTTAACACAAAAAAGGGGCATCAATTACAGACAGCCAATTGGTGAGGAGTTTGATATTATAAGACATGACATGTATATTATATATACACCGTTATCATACCTGATTCTTATTTCATTAACAGGGTCTCCAAGGAAAATTATCAGCAATTTGATCACATATTGCCTTCATGTAGATAAATCCAGTGCAGCATTCAGTAAAGCCTGCAAACATAAGAACACTGTTATTTTTCTTAGTAATTCATACATTAAAACAGTAGGCTACTATATGATGTTAAGTTATAACTCCATACAAATGTGCATGCAAATGAACCAGAGCGCACAGCTGATCCTCGTGTGGGCTTACACGCACTTAAGTTTCACTTTTGTTTTCTTCGTGACCCCTCTTTACATTAAAGGCAGCGCACGAAGCACGTGCTCGTTGTTTTGATAAATAATTTTACGCATCTACTGCGCCGTTACCTGGACGGAGGAGGACCAAGGAGAACTCTTCACACGGACTCGTTTGGCTGGATGGATCATTTGTGAAATGCGATATTGGCGGAGTTTTAGTTCATTACCAGTTTGGTTTCAACTTTACGAGTCTGGCTGCATCTTTACGAAGACGCATGCTCCACACAGGAGTCTGGTTCATGTTATCTGTTTGGCTTCAATTTTGCGCGGACTTTACAGACTGAATAGATGTGGATTTATTATTGCGCACTTTGACTTTTAGGAACTGTAAAGGGCTGGATGTATTTTCGGGTAGTGCCGTTTGTGCCTTTGAGTTTGTTTAAGGCGCAGCTGTGACGCGCGAGCACCTTCGCTGCTGTGAAATCGCTGCAGTGTATTTATTGGCTTGTTGGCGCTCGCATTTAAAGCCAAGGAAAATTGTCACCGAAAGAACGTTAGTATTTCAATACCAGTACCGGAGTTTCTGTACCCAGCCCTGGGAGCGGGCGAGGGGAGGGGCTCCGCGCTGCAGCGGAGAGCGAGCGCGTTAATTTATACGTGTATAGATTAACTAATTTAGTTTCATAAAGGGTACAATTCAGGGCCGTTTCCAGTCAGGAGGAACGGAACACTCGCCGCTTTATCAGCCGCTGCCCGGTCGTTTGACCCCGGGACTTAAACCTCCACCACACTGGGCTTAAAAGTTACACCTGGCCGTAGCGCGCAAAATGCGTAAATCTGGTGGTGACTACTCGCAAATTGACAAGTTTACAACAGTGTAAAATAAAGCTGGACCGGTTCACCTCACCAGCGTTGGCGATGTATTAATATTAGCCCAAAATGGCGGCCGCGCAAAACGACCCAATCTAAAATCCAACTAATCACTCGTCATAAGCAAACATCAGGGTAAAAATCGCGCATGCTGTCGAAATAAATACCCTATTTTATCCTTCTGATGACCCAATCAATGAATTCAATATCTAGAAGACATAATTAAAATTAGCTAGTACTGTATTTTTTATCACCTCCAAGTAGCTTACTTTATGTGCCTCTTTACATACAAATGGGACACATATACTAAGTAAAACAAGACTAAATGTGTTTTTTGTATTTTTTATTACCTTTCATCGTGGAGAAGCTTGGCAGTGGGATGGCAGGTCTCGGTCACGTTTCTAGGGATGATCAGAGGCCAGAGCACATGGCGCACATGTCATATTCTACTGTGTTATTGGGCAGAGTCAAGTGAGGCTGTTGTCAGTGCTGCCCCCTATGTTGGGTGGAGCGACTTGGCACAGCGCATGCGCAAGACATGCTCAATGAACGAACATTCATTGGATCAATTAACTATTGTAAATTACTGTTGATTTGCTTTAGCCAATTAGATGTACATAGAAAAAATAAATACAAACACAAGCTTGAATGTGTATTGTTTAAATTGTACCGGCCAATTTGATTTTCTTTCTTTAAACCAATGGGAAAAAACATATTGAATGAACAACAGCAATGTTTCACTTTTTTCAGTGTATGGCCTGCATTTTTGGGCTAGTTTATTTTGTGATTGTAATTTTATGTGAGACTTGTTTAACAGCACATATCTGCTCACCTGTTGTACTTCCAATTAAATCAGCTCTTTCTGGTCAGATTGTGTTAAAATAAAGCTCAGATTAAAGTCTAAAATGAGTAACAGACAGAGCAGAGCCCACAGTCAGCTTCAGTATTTCATCTGTATTTTCTTCTGCAGTACATTGCATTGGCACGTGTACCTCAGTCACATCCTTGACGTTGACCATCTTCTTGGTGGTGGCCACATGCCCCACGATGCCCATGTCCAGAGGGTACATGATCTCACTGTCCGGGGGCACCAGGCAGTCGTCATACACGGCATCTTTATGGACGTTAAACAGCCTGCAACGGAAAACAGAACAACTCCCCGGTTTTAACAATAGTCAGTAAAAGTGCATTGTGTCACTTTTCTGGTGGAGGGTCCATCAAATGCTCTTCTCCATGGAGATGTTAATGCTTTGTCTGGAATGTTTCACAGTATGGCATTAAACCTTTCTATCTTCACAGGTCAGATCTGTGGAGAGGCGACCCCACTCACAGTCAGAATGCCTGTTTTTTTGATATTTTTGAGTTATAAAACCACCTGTAATTGAATAAATGTAAAGTGGAGATGTTTAATGCCACTGTGGAACATTCCAAGCAGAACACTGTGTAACCCACGCAAGTAAAAGTGCCCATCTCCTGTGACCACACCCACCAATAAGCCATATTACCCAGAGTGCCTCTCACCACTTCCTGCTCTGATGCTCCTGCTACCTCGCTGCTACCTGCTACTATTTGGTCGCTCTGTCAATGCTAATGCTAACGCTAGTAGCGGCTAAGCTAGCGGGTGCCGCGAGTATTTACTCTCGTATTGATTAAATACGGACCAAACTTTAATTTCTGTTGTTGCCGAATTTATGGCCAAACCTTTAACCCTTAAAGGACACCTTAATTTATGTATTTTACACCCGTTTTGGTGTTTATTTATTTGTTTGAATGTAATGAATGAATGTAGCTACATAATTTGATATTGTTGCGCAACTGGAATACCTTAAAGGTAAATTAATTTAAAGGTGCACAGAATTTTGATATTGAATTGTTATCCGAATGATGACAAATTTATTAATTAATGATATTATTGCTATTAATGCTGTTGTAAACTACAATTGTGAAAGATTAGTAGCTTGTATGCTATTTAATACAAAACTGATTGTAATTTGTTTTTTTCCTTTTTGACCTTGTGCAGGTCAGGTTTTTTTTTCCCTCCTTCCCTTTGGTACAACCACAACTTCAACTCCTCAGCCTGAGTCTGTGATGGCGAGCTGTGACTACCCCACCTTGTCGTAGGAGATCGAACTAGATATACACTTTTTCCCTCTATTTCGCTGGATCTTATCTTCAAGAAAAACTTTTAAAAACTTTGAACCTTAGTCAATACGACTACTGGACTAAAACCCCAAAGACAATATATGATCTCACAGGACTCTTACAATAACTGAAGTTGTTTGTTTGGTTTTGTTTTTTGTTTTGTTCTGGTTATTATGTCATATCTGTTTATTAATATTATATATATATATATATATATATATATATATATATATATATACAAGGTATAAATAAGTCTATTATATTCATATTCATTATTATTGCCAACTTTAAAAAAACATAATACAATTTATTTATTTATAATAAGCTTTAATGTGTGTCCGCTCTTTCATTCACATACCCTATGGCTCTTCAACGAATCTTCTTCTGAACAACTTATATTGCAGTCAGACCGCCTAGCCAACTACGCGTTACAACTGACATATCCATGGAAACAAGCAGGTGATGGACCCAATGCACCTTGTAACAGCCGATAATGTAATAATGGAAAATAATGTAATAACTGCCTATAACGTAATCATTTTAATGTAATAAAGCCAATAATGTAAAAAAAAAAAAAAAAATGTCTGAAACAATCATGTAATAACCTGTTACCAATAATGTATTAAGTTATTACAATATTGGTTAGTTTATATATGTGTGTGTGTGTTTTCAGCCGGTTCAATGTGAGAATGTCAAATGAATCAGAGTCATGAAAGATACAGCAGCGTATGGGTCATGTAACACTGACTCACTGTAATAATGACTCCTGACGAGAGAGAGGGAGGACGGAAAGAGAGAGAAAGAGGGATGGGGGAAGATGGAGAGAGAGAGAAGAAGGAGACAGATGGGGAAAGATGGTGAGAGAGAAAGGACAGACAGAGAGAGGAAGGAGAGGGATGAAGAGAGACAGAGATGGGGAAGATGGAAAGAGAGGAAAGGAAGGAGAGAGGTGAAGAGAGAGAGTGATGGGGAAAGAGAAAGGACAGACTAAGAGAGAGGAAGGAGAGAGATGGAGACAGAAAGGGATGGGGAGGATGGAGAGAGAGAGAGGATAGACAGAGAGGGATGGGGAAGATGGAGACAGGGTAGAGGGAGAAAAGAAGGAGAGAGATGAAGAAGAGAGATCAATGAGGAAAGATGGAGAGAGAGAGAGAAAGGATAGACTGAGAGAGGAAGAGAGAGAGGGATGGGAAAGATAGAGAGAGCCAGAGAGAGCAGACGGAGAGCTGAAGAAGAGAGATCGATGGGGAAAGATGGGAGAGAGAGAAAGGATAGACAGAGAGAGAGAGAGAGGAAGGAGAGAGATGAAGAAAAGATCGATGAGGAATGATGAAGAGAGAGAGAGAGAAAGGATAGACTGAGGGAGAGGAAGGAGAGAGATGGAGACAGAAAGGGATGGGGAAGATGGAGAGAGAGAGATGAAGAGAGGGAAGGAGAGAGATGAAGAGAGAAAGGGATGGGGCAGATGGAAAGACATGGAAAGTGACAGACGGAGAAAGATGGAGAGTGAGGGGGGAAGGAAAGAGGGATGGGAAAGACGGAGAGACATTAAAAGAGGCAGGGATGGAGAAAGATGAAGAGTGAGAGCAAGAGAGGGAAGGAGAGAAATTAAGAGAGAGAGGGATGGAAAAAGACCGAGAGAGAGAGAGAGAGATGAGGACAGACAGAGAAACAGTCTAGAGTGAGACAGACAGAGAGAGAAAGAAGAGAAGGGGAGAGACCAAGAAAGAGAGTGGGATCAGGGAAATAGAGAAAGAAATGAAGAGCTGGAGCGAGAAAAAATAGAGAACGTAAGACAAAAGAGAGAGATGGAGGAGAAAAAGACAGAAAGATGGGAAGAGAGAAAGAACGATGAAGAAAGAAAGCGGCGACAGTAGCTCAGTTGGCAGAATGTTTGTCCACTGACACACAGGTTGGTGTTGTCCCACAGATCAATACTGTTGGCGTGTCCATCGGCAAGACACTTAACCCAGCTCGCCCCAAGAGTGTGTATGAATGAGAGAGAGATTGAGAAAACTATAATAGAAAGATGGAGACTGTGAAGCTGTGGAGAAGAGGAGCTAGAGGAAAAGAGAGGCAAAAAAAAAAACTTGAATGATGTACTATTGTGTTTGGGCACTTTTTTCCCCTTGAATATATTTTTAAAGTACTTTTTTGTAGTCTTGATCCTAATATTTTTTGTTCTACATCTTCATAGTTTAATGGATTTTAAAAAAAAATTATTATTATTAAGAACACCGGTGTGCTGGTAGCTCCAACCAACCTTATTTTTGTTTGTTTGTTGGCGCAGGTTTTGGTAAGGTTTTCTTTTTTCCATGTCCTGAAGTTATCATCACAGGAGAAAGTAAAAAGTAATAGAACTCTGCTTTGTTTCCTTTGTTTTGATCTACTTTTAGGATCAGAAAACACTCAGAAAAAAAAAGAGCAGGAGAGAGGGATATACTAATTTGGCATCCGTCATTGATATGCATTCAGACGAGTTTCACAGGACACAGGCTTCCACGAGGTTTTGTTTGTCTCTCATTCATTTGAACGTTCCATGGGATCAGTGACTGGACGTGTAAATACATTCAGTGACAGTTTTCCCATTCATGTACAATGTTGATTTCCTCGCACAAGAATTTCATTTTGGTCAGAAGTTTTAATATTTTACCTTTTTGTCTGATAGCAATGCACCGGGGAAAAGATAATAATTTTAGATTATTGTATTTGATTAGTTTGGCTTGTAACAAAGTATGTTAAAGGTGCTGTACTTTATTATTACTCACTTAAAAATGTGAGAAACAAACTAGTTCATTTCTGGTGGAGGGTTCATAAAATGATTTTCTCTATTTCTCTATGGTTATTGCTTTATCTGGAATGTTTCACAGTATGATATTTAACCAAACCAGACTCATGCTACATCCACATAACAAATCTCCTGGATTTTTAAAATGTTTTTTTTTTTTTTTCCAGATTGAAACTTCCACACACATGTCAGATCAATAAATATTCAGGTTCAGACAACAACGGAGCACTGAGTGAAAACAATGTAATAAGGAGTGTCAAATTATCATGTTAATTGCGATTAATTAATTACAGTCATATTTAGTGCATTATGTTTTTTAATCTTATTTTTAATCTCTAAGGCTACGTTCAGACTGCAGGGCTTAATGCTCAATTCCAATTTTTTTGTGAAATCCGATGTTTTTGCGAGGTCGTTCACATTTCCAATTAAATGCGACTTGTATGTGACTCCAGTGTGAACAGTAAACAGCCTGAAAGTGTCCCGCATGTGCACTGGAGACACGATGACGTCAACTGCAGCGAGCGTGCTCTGTGTTTACGGAAGTTGCCCTAACATGGATGCGAGCATTGAGCACCTGGAGATTTTAAAGTTCCTCTCGTACCGGAGCCAGAACATGAACAACTTACTTGTTTTAAGGAGGAGATTGAGAAGGAGAAGGACGAGGTTTTTGGCCGTGGTGTTTTGGTTGGACAGCGGCAGCGACGTCCGTTGAAAGGAACGTGTGGATGTGGAGACGTAGCCAAGAGTGGTGAGTGGTGATGTGCTTCACTTCAGTGACACGGAGTTCATTAACAATTTTCGCCTACTTCAGCGCAGAATAGTGACGTTTGTGGCTTGTTGATAACGTGTAGGTCGAATGAATGCGCTTTGGCCGTTCAGACTGAAGTCGCATGTCAAAAGATCAGATATGTATCAGTTTCAGGACCACATATCCAAGTGGCCTGGGTCACATTTAAAAAAAATTTGATCTGTGTCGTTCAGACTGTCATTAAAAGATCAGACACAGGTCACATAGGGGCCAAAAAATCGGATTTGGGTCACTTCAGGCTGCAGTCTGGACACAGCCTAACTTTACTGTTTCTGTATACAAGTTGCCTTATTATAAAATCTGTTTTTATGTGTTGTTAGGACACAATCCTGCTCCGCTCGCTCCCGCAAAGAATTGTAGCCTAACTTTCATTCCCGTTCTCGCCGCATCTGCAATAAACCTGCACACGTCTGATCTCTGAAAACATCGGGACACAGACACAGAACAGACTCACCTTCAGCATCAACATCCCTCTGTCACAGAAAGAACATCTATATTCCACTGAGTCCTGTCCTTTAGTAGAATCTGAACCGTATCAGCGCACAAGAGCATTTTTTTTCTTTTCTTTTCTTTTCTTCGCTTAGTTTATGCAAATTAACCATGCAGTTTTAAGTTTTGTTTCTGTGAGACGTGTGCAAAGCTGCATTAAACACATTATAATCTCAAACAGGCTGATGTGGCTCTAGAGTGGTTATGTTTATATGTTGTAAAGTTGAGTTTATTTATGCAGATTAGTAATAGTAATAATGATGATTCTTATATAAAAACTTTAATGATAGTGTGAAAATAATGTCATAATGAATTCAAATGAAAATACCTCAAGTTGAAGCTTTTCTCAGCAATTTTTAGGTGAGATTAAAAAAGAGATTAATTACATTAATTGATTACAGATCATAATTAATTAATCTCAAAATTTTTTTAATCGCTTGACAGCACAAAATGTAATACATATGCCACACCCGTATGTGGCGCTGTAAACAGGACAAACAGGACAATACTACAAAGAACACATGCACATAAAGTCCTTCCTCTTACACAACAAACAATAACCACGATGACTTTGCTGCACCATCATTGTTCCAAAAGCTGCCGTTGGCTTGTCCACATGACAACACAACTCCGTCTTCAAAAAACACTGTTTTCGCCCACCTGAAACGTCGGCTCCGTGTGGATGAAAGGATAAGATGAATAAAAACTTCACAGCAGTAGCTTTCAAATGAACATCTACTTTTTATCTTTAGTTCAGTAGAGATTGACAATTCCAGGGGTGAAATCATCAAAAGAATTCTAGTGAAGGTGTGTGGAGTTTCAAAACACAGTGGAGTACTTCCTGTATTACCACATGACATCACGAAGTGGAACAGAGTGTTATCGGTTTGAGAGAAGAACTCAGCATAAATAAGCAGGGTTTGTGCATGAAACAGTTTGCAAGTTTTTCCTCACTTGCCTTATGTATTCCAAGCATCCAGAACTCACAGAGACCAGAAAAGTAAAGCTAACAACAACTAGCATGCTAATGTGCACTTCCTGATTAATAGTTTGTATTAGTTCAGTTTGACTAAAACAAGTTTACTATCTTCAAATGGAACTGTGGAACTACTTTTAGTTTTTCTTTACAAAAATTCACTAAAATCACCGCGATATCAGCAGCGGTGAAACGCCATTGCTACAGTTCCAAATTTCAGGACAGGCCCGGAGGTGCGACCATGTAGACCGTCGGGTGACCACGGGCGAATGGACCGGCACAGAACTCCATGCTGCACGGGGTTAAGCGCAGCCATTGCCCGATCACTTTGTGGACACTCTGATCCACGGGTTTGGGGTTCTCTCAGGGGCGGCCTAGATTCCAGTTCCTAGTCCAAGATTAATCCTGGTTTGGTCCTGGTTTAGACCTGGTTTAGTCCTGGTTTAGACCTGGTTTAGACCTGGTTTGGTCCTGATACAGTCCTGGTTTAGACCTGGTTTAATCTTGGTTCAGTCCTGGTTCAGTCCTGGTTCAGCTCTGTTTCAGCTCTGGTGTAGTCCTGGTTTAGTCCTGGTTTAGTCCTGGTTTAGTCCTGGTTTGTCCTGGTTTAGACCTGGTTTAGACCTGGTTTGGTCCTGATACAGTCCTGGTTTAGACCTGGTTTAGTCCTGGTTCAGTCCTGGTTCAGTCCTGGTTCAGGCCTGGTTCAGCTCTGGTTTAGTCCTAGTTAAGTCCTGGTTGAGTTCTGGTTCAGTCCTGGTTCAGTCCTGGTTTAGACCTGGTTTAGTCCTGGTTCAGTCCTGGTTTAGTCCTGATTCAGTCCTGGTTTAGACCTGGTTTAGTCCTGGTTCAGTCCTGGTTTAGACCTGGTTTTCTCCTGGTTCAGTCCTGGTTCAGCTCTGTTTCAGCTCTGGTTTAGTCCTAGTTTAGTTCATAAATGGCACAAAAGTTCAGCACCTTCGCACATTTATTTTGGTGAAAGTAACTTAAAGTGCTGCAGTAGTCTTGTAATGTCTTACATTTTAAGTGCAGTAATATTGTAATGTACCAAATTACTTTGAAATGACAGTAACAAGTCATAAATAACACATTACAGTTTTGAAGTAACTTGCCCAACTGTGGTTTTAAATAATACACACCATACAGTACACGATTATATTGGTCATAAGTATCCAGGTCAGTCTACTGTGCACATTTAAGGCTTTATTCCAAATTAAGAGCCACTTCCATCACACTGTCCTTTTTAAAAACACATTTTCAAAAAGTCCACGACCTCCCCGAGCTGAAGTGATCTCCGCCGTTGCCATGACTACGCTGGACGGGGGGTCAAACTGGACTGTGGAGCGCTCGAAAAACACATTACCGGACACAAAGGGCCCTTAAACTTCTCAATTACTGTATCTGTCCGGTGTTTAAATGCCCATGAAAGCGGTTAGCACACTTGTACAGTCTGCCTCTTCTTTTTACGCACTCACAAAGCTTAAAACCGTCATCCTACAAAGCGATTCACCACTAGCCCATATAATAATTAATTACCTCCAGCGTATATGACAGGGCAGTGTGCTGTGTCATCCGTTGGCTCTGGAGATGTCCGTGACCCCCTCGCGATTAGAACGTGACCCCGACCCACACGGTACCACGCCGAGGCTAAACTAACGAGACGCGCTAAAAGAGATATGTGCTAATGAATATAGAGCCAGATGCACTGCAGAGCGAAAGGCCAATTACTCCCCTGTGCGGCGGAGGCAGGGTTAAAAGATACATGAGGCTTTGGAAGGGATTGCTGTGGTTTGAAATGGACAATTAGTGTTTATGAAGAAAGAAAAACAGCGTGATTTGACGTCATCTCATCAAAAACAGACCTGGAGTTGTGTTTTGTTCGATTTGTCACGTTTACATGAGAGCTTTAATTCCAAATAAAAATCATTTTATTCTGAGTACAAATGAATTCTGCTTTAAAAAGACCATGTAAACACTGAATTTTTAATGATTCTAAATTGTTATTTGGAATTAAACTTAATTCCGAAGTCAGTAGGTGGTTTACTCCAGTTTTAAAGCTGAATTAATTTATTGCTCGATCATGTAAATGTTTTTTCTTTTTAAAAATAATTGTGGGGCAATTTACTTCAAAACTGTAATGTGTTATTTATGACTTGTTACTGTCATTTCAAAGTAATTTCGTACATTACAATATTACTACATTCAAAATGTAAGCCCTTACACAACTACTGCAGCACTTTTAAGTTACTCTCGCCAAAATAATTGTTGCTGATTGCTTGCTGATTCATATTTAGCAAAGATGCAGAACTTTTGCGTCATTTACGGACTGAACCAGGACTAAACCATGACTGAATCAGGACTAAACCAGGTCTAAACCAAAACTGAACCAGATCTAAACCAGGTCTAAACCAGGACCAAAGCAGGACTAATCCTGGACTAAAACTTGGAATATAAGACCGCCCCTGAGAGAACCCCAAGCCCCTGGAGCAGGGTGTCCTCAAAGTCGTTTCGTCCCGACATTCAGAAATATAATGATGGCATTTCACTGCTGCTGATATTGTAGTGATTTTAGCAAATTTGTATGAAGAAAAATTAAAAACCCACCACTTCAGTCCAGGTTAAAAAAAAGCATTGTAAGGCGCGTTACTGACATTTGTACCAAGTAAAATATGCCTTTTTTTCCCCCCTGTAATGCCTTACGTTACTGTGTTACAGCAAAAAGCAACGCATTACAGTAAGCCAAATTAATGCTTTAATTCATGAATGAATTAATGCATGCTCGTTGTGTCGCCCTTCTGACGCGATCCGGACGATCTGGCACCACCAGTCCTGGCTTCGGACTTTCATTCACGTCTCTTTGGATTTGTGAGCGGGATGTGGGAGTGGGCTGAGGTAGAGCAGCCTCAGACTCAGTTTGTCTTCTTCCTCCCTTCTCAGACACTCTTCCCTTCTCCTCCTCAGCTGACAGACATAAAGCGTGATGAGAGAATTCTCCAGCTGCTGCAAATTTATCATCGGAACAACTGCGAAAAAAGATTGTATCATGTTTGTGTCCATGGAGTAACGACAAACCGAGATGATAAAAAAGCCGGTAGCAGTTGAAGTGTGTGTTTTCTTCCAGTCAACGTAAATACATTCGTGTCTCTGTCCAATCAAAACTCTTCCCCACCTACAGACGCTAAGCAGAATTAAATAAAGACGATTTAATGTGTTTTCCACGTAAATCTCAATTCAGAATTTTTATTTCCATGTAAACTCGAAGAAGAATATTTTAATTCCAAGAGTAATCCTTTTTTTTTTGTCTGTTTACATCTCCAAAGCTCAAAATGCTCTGTTCCACCTTTGTGGTGTCATGAATTGGTAGTTTAAGTTCACAGTTCCTTTTACCTTTAGTTCAGTAGATTGACGATCCCAGGCCTGAAATTTGCTAAATGATTCTAATGAGCACTTCCTGTATAACCACATAACATCAAAAAGGTGGAACAAAGTTTTTGGGTGTTTTTTTTCCATTTGAGAAAAGCACTCAGCTTATTTTTAATGCAACAATTTATAATAATACTTTTGAAATCTACCAGTTTCAACTTTCATCTGAGAGTCAGTTTCAATCTCTATTCTATGGTCCCAGAAGCTTTATCTTGCCCGGAGCGAGCAATTGTCCAGATTCTGGCAGAATGAGGGATTACAACAACACTTCTTTGTGTTATGTTATTATAATGTGAATGTGGAAGTAATTTCAGTACAACACATAACAATCCAGCTTCTGGTTGATTTTAATTTCCCTGTAGCGAAATATTCTTTGTTTTGACTCATACTTCACCCTGTGCCTTGGGGAATCCTTTCTAAACCCTACAGAAACCCTCATTTTATTCTACACAGAAAGGCCCATTTGATCATGGACTGGAACCCTGGATCTTCTGGTTGTAAAGCAAGAGAATTAGTCTCTGTTCTGACATTTTATTGTATTTTAGGTTCAGTGTTGTCATGTTACTACTACTACTTCATTCTCAATACCGATTCCGATACTATGATGGAAAAAAAAAAAAACACTCTTTTTTACACAACAGAATGTGATTTTCAACATTAAATAATAGTACTTTTTATGTTTAATTACTGTGTGTTTCAACCAATCACACTTAACGGTCCAGGTAGGTTCCATAGTGGTCCATGGACATAGACTAGTCTTTGCTCTTGTACTTGTCTGGTACAGCTCAAGATCATTTTAAAGACTGAGTCAACGTTCATTTCTGTTCTGTCAATGTGACTTTTTTAGTATCAATACCTTCTCAAATGAGAAGTTTCAATACTAGTTTTAGTAGCGATTAGTAGAGGTGAGAACTTGCAAGTCATGACTTGGACTCAAGTCAGACTTGAGACTTAACTTTACAAAATGAACTAAGACTTGGGACTCTACTCAGACTTGAGGCCTGTGACTTGAGAAGACTTGATGCTTTACCTAAAAGAAGATATGCTTTTATAAAATACTTTTCTCCTTACAGTTGATAAATGCTGTGTTATTTTTACACAAACAAACTGGAACATGTCCCTCCCACTTCTGTTTGTTACTTTGGATGTAACTAAAGTACTGTGTACTGTGTACTGTGTATCCTCACATGTACTATAGTAATACACAGTGCAATACAGTAAAACAGAACTACAGAGAACATGATCCTTCCATTTCAGTGCAGACTACACAACAAAATAACTGTTATTAAGCACTTTTAAATCTGAATTCTTTCTATTCTGACCATCATGATTCACATTAAGATCTTGTCAAGACATTTAAAAAGGAAAAAAATGCATTTCTACACCTCCTATATAAATACTCATATATAAATATACAATGACTTTTTAAGTGCAATTTCATAGAAATTGCAAAAATCATTTTGGTTTAAAGACTTGAAATGACTTGAAGCTCTAGGTAGATGACTTGGACTTGACTTGGACTTATGGGCCAGTTGACTTGGACTTGAGACGTGTGAAACAGTGACTTGGTCCCACCTCAGTATCTGATTTTCGATTGTTTTGATAACCCTACTTCAGCTTTACGATATAACCCGTCTTGTGTTTCCAGAGTAATAACATTCCCATCGTACTTCCATTATGACCCTAGTAAACAATCACCACTTTAAACACATGAAGATGGAGCGCACTTAGCCTCCACAGTGATAGATCTCACTCCGACGATAAATATTAAACACCGCTCATGTCTTGTGGCGTAGGGTGTATTTGATATAAGAGAGGCAGGCACTCGCAACCTCCTCGGCAGCGCTAAGCTAAGCCAGCGCTTTGAGCCTGGCGCGACTCCAAGTGGCTCCTGATCTAGTGCCAACATGACAGCAGCAATGAAAGAGCTATCTACAGCACAGGGGTGGTTACTCCGTCTGGTCTTTGAGTCTAGTCTCTGTCAGCGCATTTCACTATAGGGCCTTCTCTCCTCTGTTTGATAGCAGTGAACGACAGCCAGACTGAAGAGAAAGAGATTGGGGGAGGTTCGTGAACTTTTTAAGAGCTCTCTGATTAGAAAACTTGTAGCGACGGGAGACAAAAGGACCGGAGAACAGACAAAGGATGTACCAGAGGAGATCTGAAGAATGAGAAAAGGGGAGGGCGTGCGGGAGTCTATCAGGAAAATGGGTCTGAAAGTGTCGTGCTGGACCATTTGATTTGGCTGCGGCTCATTTTTAAGAGTGACAAAAACAGACTTTGAATTCTTAAAAACAAAGCAGAAGATGTGGCGCGCATGGATAACGGCGCATTTGTTCCGTTCACATTGGGTAAAGTGGCACACAGCACGACGCCAGACTAATTGTAATGATCCTGTCTGGGGATAATGAAGCTTGATTACTTAAGGTGACAAAGACTTGGGGCCTTCACTCAATGCAAGTGAACGCAGATGCTGTTTTACTGATAGTCCCTTTCATTATAAGTTTGTACTGCTAATTAATTGCTACGGTTGGCTGTTCGATCCAAACTTGTTGTGTTCTCATGTCTTAGTTATGGGTTGAATTTGAAGGTTTAGGGTTTAGGTTACGTGATGAGTGACTGATGCTTTGTAAAGTTCTTTGAGTATTTAGACAGATGGGCCCGGTCAAGCAGAAGTAAACAGCAAGGCCAAAAATTCAAGTCAATGCATCTGGTATAAAAATTTATTCAACAGATACATATGTACTCTAGTTTATGAAACTGTTCACTTTTTTTCTGTACCATTTTTGGTTCTAAAGTTACATACGTTTTAAACAGACCATGTATGAAACATGGAAAAAAAAAATATTTCCCAAATTTCAAAGACCTGCAAATCATGTAAATAAACTGATGTATTTCATCATATCTTGTGTTATTTCATCTTTGAACTGTTGATAAAGGTACATGATTTTTTTTTTTTTTTAAAGTATTTAAAATGATAAAAATTTGCTTGGAAGGACTGACATATTTTATAGAAATAGTTTCCTTTCATTTTGAAGTAATATTAAAGTATTCGGAAGAAAAAAGCTGACAAATGATGCAAAATCATGCACCTTCTACTTGCTTACTTTTCCCTCTGTTACCATGACCTTTCTTAATAAAAAAATCTCATTACTCAAAAAGTTAGACATTTTTCAACCTAATCTTGTACCATATGGTAGAAAACTATATGAAGCAAATATTCAAACCAGTTTGTTAAGGATATGTAAGTGAGAACCGCTAGTTATCACTGTTTGTATTTATTGCCCCAAAAGTGCTGCATATTTCATTCCCTCTGTTACCGACATGAGTTTTTAAATTTTTTGTCAATAACTTGAAAGAATATCACAGGTTTAACTTTACCCTGTTGGAGTGTAACTCTTTCCTACATTCTGATACTTTACTTATTTCAATAGTCCCTCTAGTTTCTAAATAAGAGCTATTTGAATGTAAAAAATCTGAACCTGTTTCCCTCCGTTACCACTTGACCAGACCCAGATGCTACATTAATCAAGGCATTTTTCCTCTGGCGTGAAACTGACTTTTGTGAGCTGCCAGCCATGATATAATGTCATCACCACTTCATAAACATACCTGGAGTTTTGCTTCATTCATTTGAGTAACCCTTTATTATTACTCCAAAGCTCAACATATTCTGCTCCTCTTTGTGATGTCATGAAGTGGTAGTTTTAGTTAAAGTTAACAGCTACCTTTTGCCTTTAGTTCTGTAGAGATTGGTAATTCCAAGGCTGAAATCATCCATAATGATTCTTGTGAAGGTGTGTGGAGTTTGTTTGTGAAGGTGAGTGGAGCACTTGTATTACCACGTGACATCACAAGGTGGAGCAGAGTGTTTTCTGCTTGAGAGAAGAAGTCAGGCCCCGTTTACATGTACACAGGTATTTTTAAAAAGTGAGACATTTCCCTTCATTTGTACCTTTTGCACGCAAACAGAATTCACCTCTTTGTGAGGGTTTCTTTCTGCCCCTCCTACCCCTCATTTCCCTGCTCCCTCTTCCCTTCTCTCACCTTATTTGGCATTTCCTGGGCGGGTCCCCAAATCATCTCACCTGCTGAGCTCCACTCCTGATCCTCGTCAAGTAATCATCTCCTGCAATAAAAGACCTGCTGCCCTGCTCTCCAGTGCCAGATCGTTCCGTCAAGCAAGTGGTGAACAACTCAGGCTTTTTGTGTTTTTGAGCATTTTTGAAGATTTTTTGACTCTTACCTGTTTTCTTTTGTCCATTCCCCAGTTCTTCCATTTTGGAGCCAGCCTCATCCCGTTACCACCTGTTCCGCAAGCCTCTGGTCAGCCTCTATCACCATTGCACTTACAGCCAACCTGGACCCGTCCTGCCTCCCCTGGAACCTATCCCCCTTTCCACGACTATTTTTGTTAATAATTACTTTTGTTACTGCATATTTGGGTCCAACCAGTGATTTCCATAACACTCTGAAAACAAATCTTTCTAAAAACTCCAACTCGAGTGGAGATTTTGGAAAACTACGGTTTCGTGTTTGCATGTTAAGCATAGACCGTATCTATGAGTGGACACAGGTAACGCTCTAGCCGCCGCGTGCCAAATAGGAAGTGCTCCAGGAGGATCTTCTGGCTCCAATTGACTTACATTTGGATCTTGTGGCTCCTCTCTCTGTAAGTGCTGCTGTGACCCTCGCCATTTTAGTCTTAAAATGTTCGTGTTAACCCGCGACACATGATCCTCATTTTTTTTTCCCTATATTGTCTGTCAAAAAATCCTGTTCATAATATAGAGCCTGGCTCCAGATTCTCTCCAGTAAGTGTTAGCATCATGAGCCTCATTTGAGCGGTGCTGAATACTGTGGGTGACGTCACACTCGCTCAATGCACTTCTTATATACAGTCTGTGGTGGTAACAGTCTGCAGTGTTTACCTTTTGCTCTGATGATGACCATGGAGCATTCAGAGCAGCAGTTGCATTTTTTTCAGGTGCAAACACTTTTCATGTGTTTGCATTTGCACACACAGCTGATGTTTCATATCCATGACCAATGAGGCTCGAAGGTCAACAGTTTTGACAATTCTTTAACAGATCTTTGGAGAGGCGACCCTGTTCAGTAATGCACGTTTTTCAAGGTCTTTTTGAGTAATATTTACAACTCTAATGAAATAAATGCTACAGGTTTGAATCTAATCCAGGTGCCGCCCAGAGGCTTGGTGTAGTTTGTAGTTTTGAGCTCGATGGCGTATTTATGAAGGTTGACGTAATCGAAAACATTTTTGAAAACAATGCTGTGTGCACAATGTTATTTTGGAAAACAGAGGGAGGGAAATATTTGTTTCTCAACATACCCGGCTTTGTGTAAACTTCGCCTCAGCCTACATATGCAGGATTTGCATGTTGAACATGTGTGAATGAAACAAAACACTGCTCCATGTATGTTTGTGATGAGGAAACATAACAGATCAGAAAACAGCGTAATACAGGCAGAGAATTTAGTTAGCCTAATGTTATACCAATGGAGACTTTAAGATGCAAAACTAAACGTAGCATTCATTCAAAAGTTATAAAGTGTGAAGAATGTGTTTACAGGTAGAATCTACCAGAATTCTTCTTTGGCTTTTGTTTTTGCTAATGTCCACAAGGCCGAGTCTTTTATTTAAGATTGGTTTCTGAAACTCTAAACTGCAAAGTTTCACAGAATCCTTCATTTTAAATGTGCTTTTTGACCTTAAATGTACCACAGTATGAATATGGTCTGCATTGCTGCTTAGCCTCCACAATGTCTTTGAAGTATATATTCCAATTTTTTGAAATGTCTTTGGGAAAAATAATTGGAGAAAGTACTGGAGCAAGCGGTCACTGTTGAGCCCCATAGAATTTTAAGTAGAGTTCTTTCTTTTATATTCCCATGTGGTCCAGATAGGCTCCATAGTGGTCCGTGGGTGTATATACTCTAAAACTAGTCAGTAAAAGTTTATTTCAGCAGGACATTTGGCATAATTGGCCAGTAACACAACGTTTTTGACATCTGATCTTGAGTTCTTTTAAAATTTGAATGTAAAAGAAAACCAACCTCACAAGGTCATTGGTAAAAGCATATTTTACTGGTACAGAGCCTTATGAAAAGTATATGGAAATAACTGCTTTTCTTATTTGTTTTCGCAGACTTGCCTTTAAAACTCAGTCATCTCGAACACAGCCAGCCTCTCTATCAAGTATTATACAAAATTGTTATAATCTCAGAAAACTGTGGCTTCATCCTCTTGGCCCACCACTCACACAGTTTGGTCCCAAAACTCAATTTTCCAAAGGACATTGAAAGTCACCGGGAGCCTTTACAACCCGTTAAACTTCGAATTATACTTTTTCCATTTATTTCTCTGCTGGAGCGTGTCCTTGTTTTCATATTCATGTGCTTCCCTGTTCAATTCAATGACAATCGGCTGAAAGGGCAATGGCCAATGCATTATTTGTTTGGGATAAATGGAATCGTTGAGGAATAAGGTGAAGGCTATCAGCGTGATCGAAGAGCCCGAGGAGAAGTTTGTTGTGGCGGAGAGGTTACAGAAGGTTATTGTGGTTAGACTCATGGTTTAGATATTTTTGCATAATTTATTCCATTAGTGTATGGTTCCAATGAAATGCTCTATTGCATTGTTTCCCAAAGACTGGATCAGGACCCTCAGGTGGGTCGCAAGAGATTTTTTTTGGGTCGCCTGATATTCGTGTTGCACTCTCCTCCTGCACCCTGGACTGAAACACGCTACAAAAACGGGACAGGCCCACGTATCTCATTAGAAAAGTTGAAATGTTAACCCTCTCCAGGCGTTGCAGATTTGCAAGATTTTGCACTTTTCATACATTTGAAATGTAGCACAAAGTGCTTCACATGCAACAGAAAAATTTACAATAATTAAAATCAAGAGCAACCCCCCCCCCCCACCCATCCCATTGTTTTCATCCATATATACAACCATTTAAACATAAACATAAAAACAAACGCAAAACTCCTAAAGGTTATCATAAAAATCAAAATGGAGAGCTAAAATCAAATGGAGACAAAGTAAAACAGTAATGATAATTTAATTTAGAATAAATATAATAATAGTAATAATTTAAGTTAAAATGGATAAAAGTTTCAATTAAAAGCTAAATTGAAGAGATACGTTTTGAGTTTACTTTTAAAAATATGAACACTCGCAGCGGACCTCAGATCCTCAGGTCGACTGTTGAAGCTGAATGATGCCTCACCGTGACTTTTAGTCTGGACTCTTGGGACAGTTAAAAGAAGACTACCTGAGGACCTGAGAGTCCGAGAGGCTCATATGATAAAAGCAGATCAGATAAATAAATAGGACTAAGACCTTTATAAACTAATAAAAGAACTTTAAAATCTATCCTGAAGCTCACAGGAAGCCAGTGCAGAGACTTCAGTACTGGGGTGATGTGCTCTCGCTTCCTGGTCCTTGTCAGCAGTCGTGCTGCAGAGTTTTGGAGGAGCTGTAGATTTCTTTGGAAGACCAGAAAGGAGAGCATTACAGTAATCAACACGGTTTGTGCTGATAAACGTGGACAATGCAGACTGCAAGAATGGCTATACTTTGTTGTTTACAAAGGATAAAAGTTGTTTCTTGGAGCACCACACAAAAAAGTGATGTTGGTATGTCACTGTAAAGCTGTTACACTGTGCTTTTTGTTTTCATTGTTATGAAAATTGGCAGACACATAAAGTTAGTGTTCATATCATTTTCAGTCTTCAGTGTTAATTTACCACACCGGACCAATGCTGCAAATCTGCAACATCCCAGAATGCATTGGATGTGAATGTCTCTCTCAAAAAAAAGTCAGGATTGTATATTAGTACCCCATATGATCATTTTTTTTCCTGTTACAAAAATTAAATTTGAGCCTGAGAGGGGTAAGACATGTTTTGTATCATTTCTAATCTTTTTGTAATTATTTTATTGACTATTTTATTCCAATATTGCTGCTTCAATTAAATGTTGAAAAGAAAAAGAAATAGGCTACATTTAATATCCAAACAGGTGAATTGTGGATCCTTTCATTGCTGATTCAGTTACTGTTTTATACTGATACTAATTGTTCAGAGAGACACGATCACTCAGTCAACAATAAAATATCCTCATTAGTGTTATTTTATTTTGTGATTTTAGAATAATGTTTATTGACTTGGGTCGCCAAGGTTTGTGACTTTTTTAAAACATGGGTTCCCAGAAAAAAAGTTTGGGAAATACTGCTCTACTGGGTTAGAATAAAATAAAATGAGGCATTTAGGTGTTGGAGCTCCCTCTGTTGCCAGTAGAACTATGAAAATAATGAACCATGAAAAGTGCAAAGGAGAAGTCTGGAGTTTTATCTATAACACAACTAAACTTCAAACAGCATTTTTGCTCAGAGAAGACTATTTGAAGGTCAGTGTTCTTTTGACGTGCTCCGTCAGATATGCTTTAGGTCAGGGGTCTCCAACCTTTTTTCTCCAGTGAGCTACTTTTACAAAACAAAAATGCCAGAGAGCTACTCATTTTAGCGTTCACAAGAAATGTTCAAGTAAATATAAGAGCCACAGAGTCTTAGATGAGGTACAGTTAAATGCCTATAAAACATAAACCATTATCCATTTATTAGTGCACAAAATAATACATGTACAATGGTAAACAAATGGCATTTAAATAACCAAATTTTATTAATTATCAAACACATGTAAGTCAGAAATCCTTTGGCGAGCTACTTGGAAGGGGCTGGAGAGCTACCGGTAGCTCTCCAGTAAATCAGTGTTCTATAGACAGATTATTTTATCAATACAGCAGATAAACTCCGAGACATGAGTGCAGAAAGCATGTCTGTCTGTGCGGTTAACATGAATGTACTACACTAGTTAGCGATGTTGACAGCGCTCTAAAACAGTTTAACAGTGTGTGATAAAATAAATGATGCTGCTAAATGAACATCTTAAAGGCCCAAATTTTAATGGTCGGACATCTATTCATACCCGATGGACACATCTGAAATCCACAAGACAGTGGCATGACAGAGGTTCTTTCTGCAGGAGACATGCACAGTAGAGCGACGAGTGACATAGTCTGATAATCATAGTATAGTCTTATAGTTGCTCTTATGTATAGATTTCCCCAATACATTTCTAGGATTATTCTGTTTGTACTTTTCCTTGAGTAATATCAAAGTAACAGTACTTAGTTGAGGACAGTTTTTTGCCATTTGGATACCTGTATTTTGTCCCTGATGACCTTGCCCTCGTAACCTGATTCATCAGCCGGTTTCACTTCTTAGAAACCGTCTGACCTCACAGTGTTAGAATTCATTCACTTGATGGTAGGTGGGTACTTTTTTCATTTAACCAATCACTGCTATTTGGTTGTGACGTAACTGGTATATTAAGCTTTTCCCAAATCCCGTTGGAAGAAGCACTATAACGTATTTTTTCCCTTGATAAAATTCACCAAACATTCTCTTTGTTCCAGCTTTAAATCCTCAATCTCGGGAATAGTTGCCAACAAAGAATATATGGCTCTTCGCTGATTGGCTGGTACCTGAGCTCGCACTTCCGGGGTTTTTGCGAACAGTCTAGAGTATTCTGATTCCTGACCTAATCACTGGATGGAAATGAAATTGAGCGGAGGCACTAGATTTGGCAATTCCTCTCCTACACATTTTTTGGTATGGTCTTAAAAAGTATGTAACTACACTGACTATCAGCGTAATAGCACAGTCACAGTATTTGTTGTGAGAATTGGTCAGAGATGTCGGTAAATATAGTTAAAGTTTTAGTATTTTTTGCAGTTGTAGGCTTTTTCTTACATCTATGTATAATGAAGTTTTCAATGTGGAAATACATTTGTAGATTCTGTAAATAATAAAAACACTAAAATTGTAAATATATTTGTGTATTTTGTGTTTTATGTATTATTCAAATGCCAGGAGAAGGAGAAGCATACAATTAAATGTGAAAAATATGTTATAATTGAATCAAACAAGTTGTTAGAAAAGCGAACCTTGTGCACACAGTTCTTTTGGGAACTAGAACTGTGTGTCTGTGTATTTGTGTGGGAGCCTTGTGTAATGATAAGGAACAGCGGTAATATGTAACTTCAATGCAAGACTACTCTCCATTTTACACCGTGTGATTACGAACAGCTTGCTCCGCACGTTCGGACTGCATACAGACCTGACATTAACAGCCACTGACTTCAACTGAGATAGCGTCCACTCGGAGTTTGACTTTGCTAGCAGGTTAGTACTCGACAGAAACTTTTGAAAATGTCATTCTGTTAGCAAATGTCAGGCTACGTTCACGCTGCAGGTAGAAGCCGGTTGCAGTCTGAACACGTGAATCACATTAATCTGACTTCCACGGTGAGGAAGTGCTACAAGCGCTACATTTTTCACTGGAAACAGCAGAAATGAAACGATGAAACAATAAAATAGCTGCCAGACAATGGCAAATTAAAGTGTGAAAAAGTGAGGTTTTAAACTTATTTGGTGAAAGAAAGTGTGACGGATAAAACAGAAGGAGTCATTTTTAAGTATATATTGATAAACGGTGCTCGCTCTCTGATTTTACGTGTTGTAATGTGACAAAAGCACAGATCCTGGTTTAGTCCGGCCTCTTCAGGGCTGTTGGGTTCACACATGAAAACTGATCAGAGTCCATTTGAATAGACGCAATTAGCAAATCATGAAGGCTGCAATTTCTTCCACAAACAACAATATATTATTACTGTGCAAAAGAAAAACAAAGCCCTGTAGTTTAGATCTGTGTTTTGAAATGTAGAACTTGTATTGGTTTGTGTCAGTTCATATTTCACTCTTCGGACCATTAACTTGATGATGTTATTTAGGTTACACCCTTATCATCAGAAGGCCCACTAGTCAGAAGACCCTGTAGTGAGAAGGCCCACTAGTCAGAAAATCATTACCTCTTCTATTGTCAGCAACATATCTCTTGAACAATTGAATGTATATTTGATGAAAGCAACAGGGAATAATCCCTGGATATCAGGCAATAATTAGTAAACTTTTGGATGTATACCAATTAAAAATGGCTGCAACATCAAATTTTTTAGAGATATTGACAGGAAAACGCATAATCATGCATAACAGCATTAGCTAAGGCCAGCATTACTTAATTAGTTGGTTTACAAACCCACCAATGCTATATTAAAAGAAAAAGATTTAAAATAAAATTTAAATGAAGGTTGTAGAGCTCGAATTACTGAACATTTTGCAAGTTGTTGCCTGAAAATCAGACAATTATTAACCCTGTTACACTTAAGACAGACATTTCCACCCAAATCATTATTTCCTCAAACATTTTTTGCTGTATTTTAAGGGTTTAATATATTTATTACTTTTAATATTTACTTTTAAAAATATTTAAAACTTGAAGTACAATTTCATTTGTAACAATTTGTAACACTAACTGAACATGGATTTTCTGACTAGAGGGCCTTTTGACTAGAGGGTCTTCTGATGATAAGGCTGACCCCATTATTTATCGTGTCTGTGTAGCACTTGTGGTCGCATAAAGAGGCTTCAGAGAGTGTATGTTTACTTCCATTTAATGCCGTATGCACTGAAACACAAGAAACACATTGTATGACCATGCTATTCACGTTCAGGCACACTTTACAATTAGGTCACACCACAGAGGACACGTCTAACTTAAAAAAATAATATTTATCAAAAAGAAATATTCAGTCAAATTGTCATTTCTCACCTGAGACACAAGAAACGGATTTATGACCACGCTATTCACGTCCAGGCACACTTTACAATTGCCTTCACCTGCCTGAGTGTGTCCCCAGCATATCTAATGTCTAAAATTTTATTTGTTTCTTGTGCACATTAAATGTAAAAAAAAATTAACTTTCCTTCAAATCTGATATAAAAGAATGAGAACTTCGCACATCAATTATTTTAGACGGGTGCGTTGGAGGAGAGGGAGCAGTCCAAGAACACAGAAAAATCCCGCACACTGACTTACGTGCAAATTGTGAGATTTATTAGGACAAACCGTGCAACATTTCGGCACGAGTTCTTTGTCAGGCAAACCAGGTTTGACGGTAAGACGGTGTGCGGGATTTTTCTCCATCTTCAATCTGATATGAAATAATAAAAAATATGAGGTTATCTATTATTATTATTATCTATTATCATTCTATAGCATTACCAACTGTGCCTGCTTAATGCTATTGGTCCCACATCTGTGCACGTAAATATTGTCGTGTCTCGTTTTAATGTTTGTCTACGCATGGGATAGAGAGAAACATAATTTCGATCTCCTTGTAGTACAAGTCAAGAAATAACAATAAAAATACTGTGTATATATACAATATGAATCACAAGTTTAATCGTAACCACAAGGCAGGTTAGAAAATCAAACATATTTTGACACTGACATATTTTCCCAAATGTTTCAGTCCAAGTAAAGTATGATGTTTAAAACCAGTTAACTGCAGGGAGGAGCCAACAGTATGGGATAAAACAGGTCTACCTTCATGGAGACTATTCCAAAGATTTTCCATTGTTTTTTATTTCCATGGAATCATTCAGTTGACTTCCACTTCCAGAAAGTGACATACTATCACTGAGTAGATTACTTTAATCCCTGTATCATTCATAATTCATATTTTTTTTTTCAAAATAACACCAAAAATAAGAAAATGAAAAAAACAACTATTTTCTTATTTGTCTCCAAAACCAAAATGAAAAAAAGGATAACGATTTGTTTCTGGGCCCAGTTTCAGTCCTGGTCTGATCCTGGTCTCAGTGCTGATCACCTGACAGTGATCGGGCGCACCTCCGGGCCTGTCCCGACACTCAGTCCTGGTTTAGACCTATCCATTAACTAATTTTAATTTAAACACAGATCAAAAACTGAAAAAAAACAACAAAACAAATCATTATCCATTTTTTCATTTTAGTTTTTTTTTTTTTTTTTTTTTTGGTATTCTCCTACTGTGTTGCAACACTGGTCCAGCACTGACAAATAAAACACTCATCACACTTATCTTCATCTGGAGCAAAAGTAAAATCAGTAATGTAAATTCAGCTGTTTAAGGTGTTTATAATTTTATTCCTAAATTTTTTGGTTTAAAACAGCCTAGAGACTTACTGTAGTTTTTAAGGTACGATACATAACTAAAAAATATGATTTATGTTGTTTTGTTTTTGTTTTTTCCCTGGCAACAGTTACACATACCAACATTTAACACCTCATTTAAAGGGCCCATATTAAGCTATTTCCTGATCTGTCATAATGTTGTTTCCTCATCACAAACAGAACAAACCCTGCATATTTAGGCTGAGTTCTTCTCTCAAACAGAAAACACTCTCTTCCACCTTGAGATGTCATGTGATCAGTGTTGGGGAGTAACAGATTACATGTACCAGAGTTACGTAATCAGAGTACAAATTATGAGTAACTGTATTCAGTTACAGTTACTGTTTCAGTGAGTGGTAATTGGATTACAGTTACTTTGTTGAAATAAGTGGATTACATGGCAGTATTTTCCTGTTTTTACATTTTGGGCTATATCCCCCTTTTTTTTTTTTTTTTTTTTTTACGTAATTCCGCTCATTGCTGGACACTAAACCACTAAACTAGGTCTAAAACCAGGTCTAAAACCAGGTCTAAAACCAGGTCTAAAAACAGGTCTAAAAACAGGTCTAAACCAGGCCTAATCCAGGCCTAAACCAGGTCTAAAACAGGATTTAACAGGACTAAACCAGGTCTAAACCAGGTCCAAAACAGGATTTTCAGGACTAAACCATGCTGCGTGGACGTGTCTCCTCCTCTTCTATCAATAATATTTTTAATATGGTTAAGTAAAGTCTGGGCTTTTTATTTTCTTTTAGCAGACAAAACATCTTATGTTACAATATCCTCGTCTTTGCTTCTCTACAGCAAACCAAGTAATCCAAAGTATTCAGATTACGTTACTTACCTTAAGTAATTTAATGTATTACGTTACAAACTACATTTTGGTGTATGTAATCTGTAATCTATAGGGGAATACATTTTAAAAGTAACCTTCCCAACGCTGCATGTGATATTAGAGGAAGTGCTCTACTGTGTTTAAACTCAACACACCTTCACTAGAATAATTTGGATAATTTCAGCCCTGAAATTGCCAATCTCTACTGAACTAAACGTAAAAGGTAGCGATGAATTTAAAAAACTACCGCTTCATGACATCATAAGGTAGAACAGAGCATTTTTAGCATTAGAGATGTAGACAGACCAATAATAAAAGCTCACTCAAACGTGTGAATGAAACAAAACACAACTCCGGGTCTGTTTTTGATGAGATAACAACATTATAACATGGATTACAGCTCATAAAAGTCCATTTTGCGTAATCCGGAACCTTTTAGCAGCCTATGTTATGGTAGTATTACATCTGTCAAGAAGGTTAAGCCTGCCCCACTCTTCCATGTATGACCATTAAAACTACATTATGCTAATTTGACTGATATGTTTGGACAGTGTGCCCTTTCACATGATATTAAACACATTGACCCGTTCCTACAGCCCTCATAAGAGACTCTAATTCCTGTTGTATTTCCTGTACGGATCGTCTCACCTGTGAACTTGACTTTATGGATTTGACTCTTGCACACACCGAACCATGGTCTCTCCTCATTAGCATATATATATATATACAGTAGTGTGGCAGGCCTCAAGTCACCTCAGGCTATGGTAAAGGCTTGTTTTAATAAGACCATATAGAGTCCCCTGCTGGCTAGAATATCTCAGGGCAGGGACCAGTACTGGGCCATGGGTCGTTTGGTACCGGACCGTGAAAGCTCAACCCCCCCCGACATACGCATCTCTAAATCAGAACTAAACTAGGACTAAACCAGGACTTAAACCAGGACTAAACCCAGGATTTAATCAGGACTAAAACCAGGTAGTAAACCAGAACTAAAACCATGACTAAACTAGGTCTAAACCCAGGTCTAAAACAGGACTAAACCAGAACTAAACCCATGACTAAACCAGGTCTAAATCTAGGTCTCAACCAGGACTAAACCAGAACTAAACCATGACTAAACCAGGTCTAAATCTAGGTCTAAACCAGAATTACAACCGTGACTAAACCAGGTCTAAACTAGAACTCAAACCATAACTAAAACAGGTCTAAACCCAGGACTAAACCAGACTAAAAACAGGATTTAATCAGGACTAAACCATGCCACGCCGTAGCAGCCCTGGTCCTCGAAATATTGTCTGATGTCAAAAGTTAACCGAGTCAATTTTTAAAAATTCATTAGCATTTATGGGCCAATTTAAAATTTCAGATTAAATGAATGTACTTGTTATAGATTAATCCAATCTACCTGAGCTTGTTTCTCCTATTAATAGTAGTCCTATAATCTCAATAATTTCACAACACATTGAATTATTTTACTTTTTATTTTTATTTAACAGTGCATAAAAGTGATCACTAAATGCAGTGATATGCAAGTAGTTACATAGCAACCCGTACTACTACTAAACAAATATACGGTAAGCCATCATATGTCCTTTAACTTGATTTTCAGCTTTTTTTTTTAACTCTTAACTTGCCTTGGTCCTACAGTGGTACAGTTTGTACAATTGAACAAAAAAAAAAAAAAAGTGAGAAGTTCACCTGTGGATTTGCAGAAAATTTCAACCAAGGTTTAACTGTCTTAAAAACGTATGAGTGAACAATAAAACTGAAGATACAAAGTTTTGTATGGATAAGTGTGTAAGCCTGAAATATCAGCTACTTGTTATGTAGCAAGACACTCAGTTTGTGAACTTTGGGACTCAGTTTTTTTCCATCCAGTCCCATAAGAACTTTCTGAATGAACTCAAATGTACGTACACATTTCTTCGGGTATTGCATGTTTAGAGTATATATGAGACCAAACAGCATGACAAAAGCTTGAACCACTGAATTTAGATTAGCCAGGACCTCTTCACCTTCCAACACATTTTTCACATCTGTCGGTGTTATGACAACTGCCATTGTCTCCTCCACCACACTGTATTCTTGCTGTACCTGCAAAACATGAGTAGATTAGCACAAAATATAATTTTCAATGCTTATTATCAGTCTGCATGTATGCATCTGTACGCATTCTAAGAACTTGCTAAAGATACTTGATATTTTAAAATGGAGGCCAGAGCACATGGCACGCATATCACATTCTACTGCGTTATTAGGCAGAGTCAAGTAAGGCTGTTGCCAGTGCTGCCCCCTATGTTAGATGGATTGACTTGGCACAGCGCATGCGCAAGACATGCTCAATGAACAAACATTCATTGGATCAATTAACTATTGTAAATTACTGTTGATTTGCTTTAGCCAATTAGATGTACGTAGAAAAATGAATACAAACAAAAGATTGAATGTGTATTGTTTAAATTGTACCAGCCAATGTGATTTTCTTTCTTTAAGCCAGTGGGAAAAAACATTGAACTTTGACTTTTTTCAGTGTGGTTTAATGGCACACTGTGGTACAATCCGTGCAAATGTCCATAGAGACAAGCAAATCCTTGTACCATTGGGTATTCTGTCATCAAAAGCACTGGCAATTTAGCTATACTGTTACAGGAAACACTAAATAAATATACTGAATTACAAAATGCATTATAACATATTCATATAACTTTGCCAATTCAGAAATCTTGATATTTTACCATTTACATTCAAACTGAAATAAGAACTGCAGCCGTCCAAGCTACCCCAGTTTCTCCTCCAATTAGCGCTGCCACTGCTGATTCAGCCAATAATATTCAAGCTGTGGGATTTCCACTAAAGCCACTGCGATCACTTTGATGTAGATTCTTCTATGTAGGAATAGACTCTCTGGACCAAATGAGGAAAAAAAAAATCTGACTTTTTTTCTTTTTTTTTTTCAAGGGTGATCGTTCGTTTTACCAGCTTGCAGGATTGTGACAAGATGTTTCGTGGTCTGCTCCCCAAGGTGACTCTGAGCTGTGGGTCCGGCCTTCATCCTCTGCAGAGCTCACACGGCCCGGGAGACGAGAGGGCCACACGAGTCTTATCCCCGGGCTTAAAGGAGGGTTCAATTAGAGGAGGAGCTCACGGTTCAAGTCAGTCAAGTTCACCCCGGTGTCACCCATGGACACAGAATTAAAGTGAAGAGAAGTGATGGAACAGGTCTAAAGTGTTGAAAAGTTTGTGATTTTTGAAGCATGAAAGGTGTGTTATGTAACTTTTCTGGAAACCCACACATGCTTGTTCCTATGGAGATATTTACAAGTCATCTCTGGGGAACTTTGTTATAAAAACCAGGACTGAATAAATGCAAGATAGAAAGCTTAGTGGTTCCAGCCCGACCCTCGACATAAACATCATTGGCAGAGTGTTCAGATCCACTGATGCACAAGTTGGAGGTGCGATTCCAGCTCCCACAGATGAATGCGGTCATTGTGTCCTTGGGCAAGACACTTAACCCACCTCATCCCCAGTGTCTGCGTAGTATGGAAAGTCCGACCTTTGTAGGGTTGTGGATCTTCTGGTTAATGGTTTTCTACGGCAAAATGTGTGTGGAAATGTCTGGCTAAATTTGCCCCATCACCAAAATGTTCACAGATTATGTCGCTCGCATTTGAACTGCACAAATGTATATATTTATGCTAATATCTACATCAGGGGTCATCAAACTAAGGCCCGTGGACCGACGACAGCTCTCCACGGCCCTTTGACCCCACCACTTGAACTGGCCCTGTGAGACAATCCTCAAAATTTGTCATGGCCTTTTTTTTTTTTTTTTTATTACTCTTTGGAAAAAAATAACAAGTCTGCATCTTATTTTGTTGATTTTTTTCCAATTAAAAAAATGACAGAATTTATATTATATTTAAATTATTATATGAAGTATTTACATTTGCCGCCGAAGTTTCGTCACTTGTGTGGGTTTTTTCGGAAGGTTCAGTGCGTGTCCTAGAAAGAAGCACACAAGATGGAAGGATCTGAGAAAGCAGGCCACTTTATTTCAGCATTTTCCACTGAGAGGGATTCAGTATTGATTACCAAGCACAACTGCCACCCCGGAACGACGCCTCTGCCCACCTCACAATGAGGGGTATCTTATACCACACATCTGACAAAACATTAACTTGTTGATTTAGCATAAAAAGAAGAAAATGAACAATAATACTGACCCGGTACACTTTATCATGGGTGGGTTCTAGAGCCCGACCGATATATCGGCTGGCCGATATTATCTGCCAATATGGGCACCTGGAGACATATCGGCTATCAGATTTGTCTGTGTCTGTGTCCGTACTGTCCCTGAACACACCACCAGAGTGACGTCACTTCACTCGCGTGTGTTTGTTTACACCCGCAGCGGTGCGCAACACTGAGATTATATGCTTTTTCAGACAATCGGTTTGAGTCTAGATTAAAAGGACATTTATTAGTGCAGACTTGTGATGTGAGGAGGAGACTGTGTGAGCGGTGAGTGTTGGAAATACATCGACTTTGAAGCTAGTTTAGGTTTTGTTAGCTGTTAGCTGCTGTAGTTCTCACACATAAACAGACTGTTTTCTATTGGTCTATTGTAAAGTGACTACATTGGCCGTATATTTGTTACTGGACCGGCATTGATATGTAAATGAGCTGTGAATAGACGTGTGAATGATCTACATTTATGCATATAATTAATAACCGCGGTGCACACGTTTTTACGGCTAAAGACTAATAGCGCTAGTTTACTAGCTAGGAGTTATGGGTCGGTCCCGATCGAAGCGGCTCTTAGTGCCGACTCTTTGAAGCGAACAACAGGAGCCTGCTTCTTATTGGGAGCCGTGTTTTCTCTTTTTCTCACTTTTTCTCTTCATGCCGCATGTAGACCCATAGTTTGACAGCAGCAGCGGCTGAAAACGAAACTTTCAGAAATCTGCGTGTGCATAGGATAAAAAAAAGTGCATATTTGGCTGCAGTTCAGGGTCATACAATTTTGTTATACAGCCGACCCGACCCCAACCCACATCACAGTCAGGAGCGATAATGTGGTGCCCAGACAAAAAAAGTTTGGTGACCCCTGATCTACATCATGAACAGATTTTTAATTACCTGGTCCCCGAAGGGTTGACCAGGTTTTGTATTCACCCTGTGTGTCTGTTTGTCTGTCCACCCACAATAATTCCACCGTTTATGGACCGATTGTCACCAAATTTGGTACATGGGTCAAGCCCCCGTGTCCGATGCTGCAAAAAAAAGTTTGGTGATGATCCGAGGTCATTTGAGGACACACGGGTCAATTGAAAAGTCATGCCATTATAAAGGATCGGCAATTTCTGAACTATTTGTGGGCTAAAATATTCACCCAATCATCACACAAGTTGGCACACACATAACCGGGGCACACTGGATGTTACAGGTTGAAACCGGTCAAGGTCACATGAAGGTCAAGGTAACCAAGGTCAAATATGCGTTTTTGGTCATAACTCCGCGAAGGATCGAGCTCGAGCAACGGGAGTGTCTCAAAATCTCAGAAAAATTATTATCTATTTATAATTCTGCGGATTGGTAGAATATTAATAGTTTTGGAGATAATCACTAATTATAACAGTTCCTTTCTCTTTCAGTGTATGGCGTTAAAATTCTAATTGGAACAAAAATAATTTCCATGTCTTCTTTTTCTGGTGATACACAACACACTGATCTACAGTCACACAACTAACATACACACAACTCATGAAAAATGACATTTTCATTACACACTAGTAAACACACATTCTCGTGTGTGACCCATATCACACAAATGTTCATGGGTCTGTGCAGATACACACATTGCATTGTGGATATAAAGATCATGTAATATGGGCTGGGCTCCTCATAAACTGTTTCTGTGGTGATGAACTGAACCACCGATGGGGACCAGGTTGCTGTCTCTGATCGCGCTTGTTTTAATTCTAGAATCAGTCTGAATGAACAAGTTACTTATGTTTTATTCATTACCATTCGTAGTAAGTAGTTCACTAACGCTTGTCGACTTTTTTGGTTAAAGATTTGGTGATGGGGCAGATTTATGAAGCTGGTGGAGAATACTTGAGACATTTGCACAGACATTTAGCCGTAGAAAACCATTAACAGGAAGTTCCATAAACCTAAAAGGCAGGATTTCCAACCATTGTGAATAAGGTCTTCTCACCCAGACTCACATCTTTGTAGTGAAGTATAGGCCAGTTTCATTATTGACAAAAGCGTGCGTTGCATACTGGGAATTATTTTGGTCAGCGGCAATAAACACTAATTCAACATGACGGACGGAGCGAGAAAGCACGTAAAGGGTATTGATCCCGGTTATTTATCCACTCTAACGGCAGAGGACCAAAGATGATTTGACCAGAAATTGGTCATAAGCATCGACGCCAAATCACCCTTTTCAACCCCTACAAAGCCTGGACCAAACCAAATTTCTGGTCAGAATCGCCAACTACCTGGCCAAATATTCACTTCGGCGATATCCACAATGACTTGGTGGAAACTCCTGGGCCATTCACAGCAGAAAAGATGAAAACCTCCAAGAGTCTCGATGCGTTGTTTAACTTGTTGGAGTCCACGGTTTGCTAGGCTCTTCTACGTTTGCTCTGCGGATGTTTGAAAGCCATTTAATTCACCGTTAGCTGTTCTTTTCACTCGGAATACGAAAAAGACATTTTTCTTCTTCCGTGCTTCTATTTGTGCATCCGATAATGCAGCAGGAATTTACCATTATCGGGGATAAATACGCGAGGTTACGCACCGTGTTTGACCGCTATCGTGTTTCTTGCCTCCGACCAAAATATTTCCCAGCATGCAACGCGGGCTTTTAATAACAATGACGTCAGCTGAAACTCTCCTGTTGAAGAAGTGTCTATTCTGACCCCATGCATTGGTATTGCAACTTTTACAGACACCGATATTGATATTCGACCAGCCCTATGAAAACACAAGTGACTCCAAAGTGGAACCAGAGCTGCTGACACGTCAACATCTATACTCACTCTTACTCAAGTTTGTGTTTTCATGCATAGGCGGGTTATTAGTGTAGTTTTCTTAGTTTGAAAAAGTCTTCCCAACTTGAGTTTTTCCTTTGTGAGTTTTATACCATTGTTTCCCTGACTTTCTTCTCCATTTCTCTTTCATCTGGCGGTGTGCACAGAAATGTAATGTGTCTGACTGACAAAGAGACGCTGACAAAAGCTATAGCGCTGCAGAAACACGGAACAACTTTAGTTCAATGCATCTTAAGGAAAGATTTCAGAGCGGGGAGTGGGAGGGACAGGTGCGCCGAGAGAAACTACCACGGCAACAAATGTCTTTCTTGTAGCTGTCACACTCTTTTGTCAACACAGCTTGGTTTCATTTTTCTTACCACAAAATGTAAAAAAAAAAAAAAAAAAAGCAGGAATAGCCCATTTTGATATGTCATGGTAGGTATCAAATACAAGTGTGTGCTTTTCTGCTTCAAAAATCAATTGAGTCATGAAATTCTTATCGCGCAAATGTGAAAATGTGTCCTCTACATTCTTTTTGTCATTTGGGGAGGTTGATCTTGAGCCTGTACTCTATGAGATGATTTATTTTTGCCATGTTTTGGTTTGATGAGAGAAGCTAGACTATTAAGAATAACCAAAGACCTTACGATGGCGATTAAAGGGTTTATATTACGCCATTTTCTGATCTATGTTAAAATGTTGTTTCTATCAAAAACATATCTGGAGTTGTGTTTTGTTTCATTCACACATGACATCACACATTCCCTGCATATTTAGACTCAGTTCTCCATTTATCTTCATTGGAACCTTGGAATTGCCAAACTGTGAACTATATAAAAAGGCAAAGACCTCGGGACCTAAATACACAATTTTCATTTAATTTATGTAATAAAATCATTAGTTTCATGTATTTGTTATTTATTTATTTATTATATGTGAGGACTATCAGAGAAGGCCAGGGCCAACACTCTAAGCAGGGACTCCAAGACTTCCCACACCCCAGACACTTCCTCCAGCTCCTCCAGGGGGACCCCAAGGTGTTTCCAGGCCAAAGCAGAGACATAGTCCTTCCAGCGTGTCCTGGGTCTTCCCCGGGGCCTCCTTCCGGTGGGACATGGGACACGGAGGCATTCAGGAGGCATCCGGAACTGATACCCGTGCCTCAGCTGTCTCCTCATGACGTGGAGGAGCAGCGCCTCTACTCCGAGCTCCTCCTGTGTGACCGAGGTCCTCATCCTATCTCTACGGGAGCACCCAGCCACTCTCCGGAGGAAACTCATTTCAACCACTTGTATCCGTGCTCTCGCCCTTTCTTTCATCTTTCCTTTATTTTTTTTAAATAATAGCACTCAGGTGTTTATAATAACCTAAAAATTAATACACGTGTTTTCCAAAATGTAAAGATATGTTGCCTACATGTTGTTTTTGAGTCAGGCATGAGTGTGGACAGCTCCGTGTTTACAGGGGCCAGGGCCCATTCCTTCGACATGCTGAGGAAGCTGAGGTCTATTTGCATGGCTGTTTTACTAGTTACACTAAAAGTTAGTGAAGTCAGTTTGATCTAAAATACTGGAGATTGCATCAGGAGCCCCAGAGGAAGATAGTTTTGGGGAAAGAGGGACGAGAAACAGAGAAGACCAGAAACATGTCACCACTTTACACCACTGGACATGCCAGTGTTTCGGTTCTCTGTGTGATCATGTCAAGCTCTGATTTGTGTTCAGTGGTGATGAGATTTTGCGCCACCCTCAGGCTGCATCAAGATGTTTCATCATGAAGTTTCTGATGTGCTGTTTTGATTTGCTAATTCAACAAGAAGTTTTCTGACTCCAATCAAACTTGTGTCTGACATGATTACAATAAATATTCTGGCTTCAGAGTTATGTCAGTTCTATTGCACTTTTGCCGATAAGTTGATTGGTGTTGTTTATTGACTCTGATAAGAATGTTATCTAAAAAATATAAGGACTGACCCAAGTTCTCCAACACCATAAAAAAGACATATACCTGCCTTGAACTTATAATCTATGACACCAGTGGATTTTATATGAAATAAATCTGTCAAATACTTCATGTCCAGTGCATGTACGTTTGTCTCTTTCATAAAAAAACATAGTGTATTTCATCAGGTCTGAACAACACATTTGCAGTATTGAATGTTTATTATACATTTATTTACAAGGAACATGTACATGGTGTTGGATTCCATGCACTTTTAGACCAGGCTCAACCAGGGATGGTGGCTCAACTGGTCCAAAGGTATTCTGTTATTTGGATCCAGAGTCAGACAGGCCTGGAGGAAGTCACTGCACTCTGCAAAAACAAACACACAAGACAAGTTTTAGAGTGTACACTTCATAGTTGCTCTTCCCACTGTGAGCGAAGTTCTTCAGTAAAAAAAATATATATTAAAGATGTGAGAAAGACTGCTGTTATTTGTGCCTTTAAGAATCACATTTCTTGTCATTTGTGCATTGTTTAAGGGTGAACTGTGTAATCTATCTTTTCAAATGGAGGTCCGACACCTTTAATGTTTTATCTAATGACATGAACACTAAATCATATTGAAATAATGTGTGTGTTTCTCTGCTCGTACCTTGGGACACACCGCTCCGACTCAAGATGGAAATGTATGGAAAACCCTTCGTGAACTCATTTGTGGCAAACGGTTTGGCACTTTTAGAGCGCAGAAGTTCATAAAGTAGCGCCCCCGTCTGCCACACTGAGGTAGGACCAGCGCAGTATCCTTCAGTCCCGAAGGCCTCAGGAGGTGCACATGCCGGTGTTCCTGAAAAACAAAGAGAAACACATAGAAATAAGTAGGGACATTGATAGACTGCATCGTGCATCTTTAGTGATATAGTATTTTAACTACTGCTGCTACTATTGCTACTTCGTTGGTTAGGAATATTACCTTTGAACCTGTAGAAGTGCCCTGATTGGTCGCCAGAGCCACAGCCAAAGTCTATGACCCTGATCCTGGGGCCAGACTCTGTGGCTTGGACCAGGAGATTTTCCATTTTGATGTCTCTATGGAAAACTCCTTTTGAGTGAAGGTCCACCAGCGCGTTTACAACCTGACGTATCAGCTCCTGCCGGACAAAAACAAGAACGTGGATTAGAAAAGTAACTGAAAGTTTTTTGCTATTTTTCTGTTTTGTTGTTGTTTAGTTTAGTTTAGGTTTTTTTTGCATACCTTAGCGTGGGCTTCTGTCAGGGGTGCATTCTTCCGATGGTAACGGAGCAGGTCTTGAGATGGGGTGGGTCTCTCCATCACCAGAATAACTTCGTGGCCTTCATCCTGGAGGTACCAGTCCAGCAGAGTCACTGAGGGGTTCCCTCCGACCGAGTGCTGATCCGGAGCAGCTCTGGTCATCAGGACCACCTCAGAGGGGACAGTGAACACCTCATTTTTAATGATCTAAAAGTGAAACATGGAAACAAAACAGATTATTACACAATCAGAGGCAAATGCAGTGTCAAATATTGATGGGGTGGTACTTGTGATTTTAGTTTAATCTGATACAGTAAAACTATGGCAAGTATCACAATATTGATCTGATTCCTATGAGTTATGATCCTAATGAGTTTTACATCCTATGACTTTTAAATGCACTAACTGAAATATAAAATATACTGAAATATGTCTTTCAAAGTTTTACCAAACATAAATAAAAACTGTGATTTGTGATACCTCTGTCAGTATTCATATTTGGTATCAGTCCATTCACCACTAATATAAAAGAGTGGTGAGTGGTGATGGTACCACACAGACTTTTTAGTGGACACTGATGTCCATTATTTGTCTGGTTATTTGATGAAACCGATATAACAATTTCAAAATCCATAAAATGTTGCAAAACTATACAAATGATGAAATATAACAACAAAAATGTCACTTACCACTAGAGTAAATGCCACGTGCTCTGCCATAATGTGTTTAATGGCCACCTGAAAATCAGACATTAGAACATCATTATATAATGGAGTAAAGTGAAAATGTGAAATTATTCATAGATATTATAGATTATATTCTGAATTTAACGTTCTCCAGAAAGAAACAACATCTCTATGGAGACTGACCCTCTACATGAAAAATCACTTACTGCACTTTAAGTCATTTTAACTTATATTAACTGTGCATTTGAAGTTTTGTAAATGATGAAAAGTGTAAATCTCTTACCGGTTGTTGGTCTGAGATTCGGACGCCAGCAAAGACAGACCCAAATCCGCCCTCTCCGAGCTGCTCATGCTCCTCGTATCTCAGCTCTAAATCACCCACTGAGTTCATTTTACAGAAAAAAAACAACATTATTATTATGATCATTCCACATGACCCATTCACACATACACAAGAGAATAAAGTGTCTTGCCCAAGAACACATTAACAGTATTAGGTTTAGTTGTAGTTATGATATATATGTTTCAGTCCTGGTTTATATATAGTTTATGTTTTGGTCCTGGTTTAGTCCTGGTCTAGTCCCGGTTTAGTGTTTACATGTAAATATACAATAGTTCTCTGTGTATTTAGCCTGTAACGTACCTCTAGGTGTAGCCACTCTCCTCAACGCTGTTCTCAGCCTCCTCTTCTCTTCGCGCCTCTTCTTTGAGGCACTCTCAGGCTCGGAGTCTGGTTTTGTGGATTCCTTATCGGTCGATTTCCTTTTTTTGGTTGTTCTGCTCACGCTTGGTTCACGGTCCAAGCTGTGAGCGATCACAGGAGTGCAGTCTGAAAATACAATTATTACTTTAGTTACAATGACAAAATGCAACAAGTGGATTTTACTTGATACAAATACAACTACTGCCTGTTGTTGATATATTTTCAGCAGTACCTTCAGTGTGGTCTGCACTCCTCTGAGGACTCTGCAGAGTCTCACCTCCAGAACCAACGGGCGACGTTTGTAAACGCAGGTTTTTTGGACTCGGGTTCAGCCCAAACCGCTGCGTCGCTGGATTTCCTTTTGAGGTTATGGAAACCACTTGGTTTGGTCTGAGAGGTGTTGGAGACCACACGACTGGACCCTAAAAATGAATGAAGATAAAAATATGTTATGTTATACAAGGATCCTATGAAGTACAAAACAAGTATCAACATAATTAGTGCTGAAGTCCTGGTTTAGCTTTTTTAGTCCTGGTTTAGTCCTGGTTTAGTCTTGGTTTAGTCTTGGTTTAGTCCTGGTTTATGGTTTAGTCTTGGTTTAGTCCTGGTTTAGTCTTGGTTTAGTCCTGGTTTAGTCCTGGTTTAGACCTGGTTTAGTCTTGGTTTAGTCCTGGTTTAGTCCTGGTTTAGTCCTGGTTTAGTCTTGGTTTAGTCTTGGTTTAGTCCTGGTTTAGTCCTGGTTTAGTCCTGGTTTAGTCTTGGTTTAGTCCTTGGTTTAGTTTAGTCCTGGTTTAGTCCTTGGTTTAGTCCTGGTTTAGTCTAGTCTTGGTTTAGTCCTTGGTTTAGTCCTGGTTTAGTCTTGGTTTAGTCCTGGTTTAGTCCTGGTTTAGTTGAGTCTCGTACCTTCTGATTTGAGCTCTGTTCTCTGAGGTCTCTTCAGTGTCTCTCCTCCCAGTGTCGATCTTTGAGAGCAGGACTTTTTGGGTTCAAAGTCAGTGTTGACTGTGTCGCTGGATTTCCGTTTCCTGTTGTGGAAAAGGCTCAATCCCGGAGTCAAGACGTGCCTGGACCCTGTGAACACATCATGTCATCGTTATTACTTGGTTACTACATGTTTATGTGCAAGTATCAAAATATACACTCATGTAAGCACAGTTAAAACCGGAAATGGGTAGTTTAATCTACATTTACTTGAGTAACTTCTTGACAAAACTCTACATCTCAGAGTAGTTTTCTGACTTTTTACTGTTACATGTGTACTTTCTGGATCAGAACTTTCTACTTGTACTTTAGTAGCAACATTTAAAGAGACAATACTCTTGTAATCTGAAAGAAAGTACAACTTGGCTCTTGAATCCTACAGGTTGGGATTGTTTCACATTCTTTAAAACTTCTTTCACAAACCTTGTAAGTTCACTTGGTTGACGTCGAAAACGTACTGTGTCCATGAAGCCATCATTGTTTGGAAATGACAAAAGGCAATGAACTAGATAAACGTGGCTGACGTGATGAGATACGTGCGTCTCCTGTGCTGTCTGAGAAGTTTTGACCTGTTGGAGAAGAGCTCTTATATATAGTGGCGCGATTATGTAAATTGGAATGTTGCCGTTAACGTGGCAACGGAGAATTTTGATGATTATGTAACCTGTATTTTGTTTTTATTTAAATTACTGTTTTTTTGTTGTTGTTTTTTTTTGTATTATACGCTCAGGTGTTTCCTTCCAGTGCATTATCAGCAGCACTAATTCATTACTAGAGCCCAAGCAACAATCTCAACAATAAAAACACTGTAAATGAAAACCTGTTGCTTGTTACAGTGAAATACTATAATGAAGAGGCAACACCAGCAGCAGAGGATGAGTTCTGCACTGTTTAACATGAAGTCTTATTTCAAGTATGAAGTCGTTTCAGAGCGGTACTGTATTTTACACTGAACAAGGTGTAAAACAAACTCCTCATATGTGTACATTTTTAATAACAATATGTGTACATTTTTTAAATATTTTAAGTGGGGACGGGAGAAGATCTCGTGCCATAAGATCACGCGAGACAAAACTGCCACGAGATTGTGAACACACGCTGAAAATTATGTTTTTGCTTTGGGATTGGACACAAAAATGGAGTTAAGTACTGGTGAATCACATTTTTTGAGAAGCTGTAGTCCAGAAAGCTACAATGACAGCAGAAATTTAAAGTAAAGTACATCAAATATGGTGAGGCCAAAACTGGGAACTGGATTGCGCAGATTATTTTTTATGAATGTCAAAATCTCTTTTCATCTCGTTCTCATAGATCCAATCTTGTGTCTCGTCCCACCCCTATTTTTAATTATAAACATTTGTCTCACAATAACTAACAATTTAACATAGAGAATTTGAATATCTCTCAAAATGGAAACTGTAGGGAAGGGAAGAGTTGATAAGAATCAGTATCTCAATACTTTGGATCATATTATCTCGATCATGGTAACAGTGTATCAGGAATGTGCTCAAATGTGCCTGTAACGTCTTGTTTAACAATCAAGTGTCGCACAAAACATGAAAGAAGCTCAACATTAACTGCAAAGGTGCAAAATATTTCTTTATTTATTCTTCGTATATATTTTTTCTTGTTATTGTACCGTAAATTCCGGACTATAAGCCACTACTTTTTTCTCACACTTTGAACCTATATACGATCTATGGTTTGGCGACATAGCGGATACACACAGCCTGACTGCAGAAAACGCCACTGTCTGTGCGGTTACATCAAGCCCTGGGGTTTCAAAATGGCCGCCCATTCAAGTCAATGGGCCTAGCTCAATGGCACATGATCCCAGATTAGCCTTTAGCCCGGCTAGGTACTTCTGGTGGCTGTGGGTCGACCGAGCATGTGCAGTAGTGCTCTTTTCTCCCGCGAGCGCACGCAAATGCGCGCACGGAGCGTGGGCTCGTTTATCACGTGATCACTTTGACCAATCAGAGCGAGAGGAGCTAGAATGGAGCAGACTATAGCTGGAGCTAATGATTATAAAGCATTTTTTAATGAAAACTGAAGGATTTTGAGCTGAGAAAAAGTTTATTATCTAAAAATAGGTAAAAATCACCAACAAATCTGACATTTTTGAAAGTTGTAGGTGCCCTGTCAACTGAACATGAACAGTGAGAAAAGTCTTGACTCGGCCCATGTGGTTTTTTTAGCTGTAGTTTCAGTGAGTGACCACTACATCAACTGGAGGCAGCTACAAGCAGCAATACCCTATCCAGTTATTTTAACAGATCCATGGGTCATGCATGGATCTAGGGGTCACATGAAGGTGTCACACTAACTAGCGATATTGTTAGCGCACTCAAATAGTTCATCGCCGTGTGATAAAATAAGTTATGATGCTAAATGAACATTAGTGAGGGGGATACGTCTTACCCGTATGCGTAAATGACAACAAGAAACGTTTCAAACTTCAGAAGCTGAACCTCCACTCATACCTGATCCATACAACTATCCTAGTCCACCAGGAGAGTCTGAAATCTGTTGAAATCCTCCAAGACACTGACATGATACAGACAGGACAGAGAGTCTTGCAGTAGACATGCTCTAGGGACCAGACGCAAAACAGTGCGACGTGGGACACATTTTGAAAACTCGTTGCGGGCTCGGGCAGGAGCGGGATTACACAACATGAGAGCGGGTGGGTGAGATGATAAACTGCAGTCCCGCAAACTACATATGAGAGTAAAATAAAATATACAACTAATGAATGTAAACATATCATGCATCATTTGTGCTGGAGATTTTATTTGGCATTAATAAAAACATTTTGAGTGGCGGCCTGTCACCCTCCCCTACACCATGTGGACCATCCCCTCTCCTGTACGCTGCGCAGACCAAACTGTTGTTGTGTCCTTAGGCAAGACACTTCACCCACATTGCCTAGTATGAAAGTGGTGTGTGTGTGAGTGTTGGTCGGAGGGGCCGATGGCGCTGACTGGCAGCCTTCCGTCAGTCTGCCCCAGGGCAGTTGTGGCAACAATAGTAACCTACCATCACTGAGTTGGAATGAATGAATAATGATCTGTAAAGCGCTTTGGGTATCATGAAAGGCGCTATATAAATGCAATGATTAATTAAAATAAAAAAAAAAATAAACCAGGTCTAAAACCACCAGTATTTACCAGTATTTTGTAAATATGTGTGGTGACATGTACTTTACATCTGATTGTGTTTTGAAACTTGTGGTCGCCCTTGGGCTTTAAGGTAGCTAACTTGAAAACTACCACTTCATGACATCACAAGGTAAAACAGCATTTTGAGCTTTGGAAGTGTAGACAGATGAAGGGATACTCAAACGGGTGAATGAAAACAAAATACAACTCTTGGTAGTTTTTGAAAAAGTAACAGTATTATAACTAACTATTATAACTAATTATAATAAGTATTATGTGTACTATCAGTGTGTACTACCAGTGCATACTATCAGTGTGTACTACCATTGTATACTACCAGTGTGTACTACCAGGGATGGGATCTGCATATCTTGAGTAGTACTGGTTAGAACTACGCTACTTCGCTGGAGGATTTGACTTATGTTCTTGGGTTCCTGAAGAGAAAGTGTGACCCATATCCCATTTTGTTGATTTGGTGTTTTGTTTTTTGTTTTGTTTTTTGTATGTGTTTACCTTAAAATGGTAAAAGATGATCTGTTCTTTCAAGGTGCATTCACACTTGCACACAGTGGGATTAAACCAGGAGTAGAACAGGTCCAACGTCTACATCAAACCATTTTCACTATATGTCTAAAGCATTATACTTCTATACAGGACAGGACTATGACTCTCAGACACTTCCTCCAGCTCCTCCAGGGGGACCCCAAGGTGTTTCCAGGCCAAAGCAGAGACATAGTCCTTCCAGCGTGTCCTGGGTCTTCCCCGGGGCCTCCTTCCGGTGGGACATGGGACACGGAGGCATTCAGGAGGCATCCGGAACTGATACCCGTGCCTCAGCTGTCTCCTCATGACGTGGAGGAGCAGCGCCTCTACTCCGAGCTCCTCCTGTGTGACCGAGGTCCTCATCCTATCTCTACGGGAGCACCCAGCCACTCTCCAGAGGAAACTCATTTCAACCACTTGTATCCGTGCTCTCGCCCTTTCTTTCATCTTTCCTTTATTTTTTTTAAATAATAGCACTCAGGTGTTTATAATAACCTAAAAATTAATACACGTGTTNTCAAGTGTCGCACAAAACATGAAAGAAGCTCAACATTAACTGCAAAGGTGCAAAATATTTCTTTATTTATTCTTCGTATATATTTTTCTTGTTATTGTACCGTAAATTCCGGACTATAAGCCACTACTTTTTTCTCACACTTTGAACCTATATACGATCTATGGTTTGGCGACATAGCGGATACACACAGCCTGACTGCAGAAAACGCCACTGTCTGTGCGGTTACATCAAGCCCTGGGGTTTCAAAATGGCCGCCCATTCAAGTCAATGGGCCTAGCTCAATGGCACATGATCCCAGATTAGCCTTTAGCCCGGCTAGGTACTTCTGGTGGCTGTGGGTCGACCGAGCATGTGCAGTAGTGCTCTTTTCTCCCGCGAGCGCACGCAAATGCGCGCACGGAGCGTGGGCTCGTGTATCACGTGATCACTTTGACCAATCAGAGCGAGAGGAGCTAGAATGGAGCAGACTATAGCTGGAGCTAATGATTATAAAGCATTTTTTAATGAAAACTGAAGGATTTTGAGCTGAGAAAAAGTTTATTATCTAAAAATAGGTAAAAATCACCAACAAATCTGACATTTTTGAAAGTTGTAGGTGCCCTGTCAACTGAACATGAACAGTGAGAAAAGTCTTGACTCGGCCCATGTGGTTTTTTTTAGCTGTAGTTTCAGTGAGTGACCACTACATCAACTGGAGGCAGCTACAAGCAGCAATACCCTATCCAGTTATTTTAACAGATCCATGGGTCATGCATGGATCTAGGGGTCACATGAAGGTGTCACACTAACTAGCGATATTGTTAGCGCACTCAAATAGTTCATCGCCGTGTGATAAAATAAGTTATGATGCTAAATGAACATTAGTGAGGGGGATACGTCTTACCCGTATGCGTAAATGACAACAAGAAACGTTTCAAACTTCAGAAGCTGAACCTCCACTCATACCTGATCCATACAACTATCCTAGTCCACCAGGAGAGTCTGAAATCTGTTGAAATCCTCCAAGACACTGACATGATACAGACAGGACAGAGAGTCTTGCAGTAGACATGCTCTAGGGACCAGACGCAAAACAGTGCGACGTGGGACACATTTTGAAAACTCGTTGCGGGCTCGGGCAGGAGCGGGATTACACAACATGAGAGCGGGTGGGTGAGATGATAAACTGCAGTCCCGCAAACTACATATGAGAGTAAAATAAAATATACAACTAATGAATGTAAACATATCATGCATCATTTGTGCTGGAGATTTTATTTGGCATTAATAAAAACATTTTGAGTGGCGGCCTGTCCCCCTCCCCTACACCGCGTGGACCATCCCCTCTCCTGTACGCTGCGCAGACCAAACTGTTGTTGTGTCCTTAGGCAAGACACTTCACCCACATTGCCTAGTATGAAAGTGGTGTGTGTGTGAGTGTTGGTCGGAGGGGCCGATGGCGCTGACTGGCAGCCTTCCGTCAGTCTGCCCCAGGGCAGTTGTGGCAACAATAGTAACCTACCATCACTGAGTTGGAATGAATGAATAATGATCTGTAAAGCGCTTTGGGTATCATGAAAGGCGCTATATAAATGCAATGATTAATTAAAATTTAAAAAAAAAATAAACCAGGTCTAAAACCACCAGTATTTACCAGTATTTTTGTAAATATGTGTGGTGACATGTACTTTACATCTGATTGTGTTTTGAAACTTGTGGTCGCCCTTGGGCTTTAAGGTAGCTAACTTGAAAACTACCACTTCATGACATCACAAGGTAAAACAGCATTTTGAGCTTTGGAAGTGTAGACAGATGAAGGGATACTCAAACGGGTGAATGAAAACAAAATACAACTCTTGGTAGTTTTTGAAAAAGTAACAGTATTATAACTAACTATTATAACTAATTATAATAAGTATTATGTGTACTATCAGTGTGTACTACCAGTGCATACTATCAGTGTGTACTACCATTGTATACTACCAGTGTGTACTACCAGGGATGGGATCTGCATATCTTGAGTAGTACTGGTTAGAACTACGCTACTTCGCTGGAGGATTTGACTTATGTTCTTGGGTTCCTGAAGAGAAAGTGTGACCCATATCCCATTTTGTTGATTTGGTGTTTTGTTTTTTGTATGTGTTTACCTTAAAATGGTAAAAGATGATCTGTTCTTTCAAGGTGCATTCACACTTGCACACAGTGGGATTAAACCAGGAGTAGAACAGGTCCAACGTCTACATCAAACCATTTTCACTATATGTCTAAAGCATTATACTTCTATACAGGATGTCGAAAACTCTACCATGTGGTGTTCTGGGTGAAAATATAAAGATAGCAGGTGTGTGTGGTTTTGTATGCCCACATAAAAGGTTGTGAAGCAGTTAATGTGGTTAGATAAGCAAGCAGAGAGAAGGCCGATAGCTCTGCACCATGATCCCATAATCCCCCTCTGCGGAACATTTTATCAACTTTGCTCTCTGCTTTGTAGCTTTGAATGTTTTTTCCTCTAAGTGAGATTGTGAAAGGCATTGAAGAAATGGAACAATTTAAAATGAAGTCAAATGCCAATTCTAATGTCAAAGAAATTGTACTGAATTAAATAAAGTTTATTTCCACATCTAATAGTGAAGTATTTCTTGCAATATTTACATATTCGTTTTAATTTTGTTTTATTTTTTATGTATTGCATTCAGGGTTCATTGGTAAATTGTCAAAACTAAATCACTGGCATAGGTGCATGGGGTGCTTCTTGGTTTTGGTTCATCCATCCATTTTCTTCTGCTTACCTGGGGGCAGCATTTGGAGAGGGCAAATCACCTTTTTCTGCTCGAGAACCATGGCCTTAAATTTGAAGGAGTTAAATTTCGTCCCAGCCGCTTCACATTCAGCTGCAAACCGCCCCAGTGCTGCAGGTCCTAGTTCGATGAAGCCATAAGGACGACATCATGTGCATGAGTGATGTGTGTGAATTTCTGTCCATAAAAACAGAAGCGGTGACAAAGGGCAGCCCTGGCGGAGTCCAACACGCACTGGTAACAGGTCTGACTTACTGCTGATAATGCGAACACAGCTCCTGCTCCAGTCATACAGGGACTGCACAGCCCTGAGCAAAGGGCTCTGGAACTCATAATCTCAGAGAACTCCACAGAAGACACCACCAGGGACATGGTCAAAACACTTGTGGACTGGTTGGGCAAAGTCCCATGAACCCTCGAGCATCCGATGAGTATAGACGTGGTACAGTGTTCTGTGGCCGGGTCTGGATTGTTGTTTAATGCATGAACAACCACTAACGCTGTTTTCTCTTTTTCAATTCAAATTTCCAAATGTCCAACCAGCCAGATACTTAAGATGCACAAAATGTCTTTAACAAAAAGATGTGATATGAAATACTGATCTTGCATACATTATGAGACAAAATAAACTACAGCCTTGAGTCTTCACATCGACCTCAAAAAACTTTCACATAAACACGTTTCATTTCCCTGTTAAACCGAAGCCCAGGCCAAATCCAATTGTTTTGTCAAATGTCTGTGTGGCTGACCTTTCGGTGGAGTTAAGTAATGAATAAGAATAAGACCTGAAATCGTTTATACCTCAATGCTCCGTGAACGGCTATAATTCATTCTTGTGTTTACCGGTCAATGACACACCACCACAACAACTTCAGATATTGTATTCTACTATGTGTTATCCAAGCAAATTAGAATCTACATTTCTCTCTTGCAGATATAAACAGTTACTTTGCCTGATCGGTGCAGCGTCTTCAGTGATGCGGACGCTGTTTCAGGCTGTTGTGGTGAAGAAGGAGCTGAGTCCAAGGGTAAAGCTCTCGATCTACCAGGCCAGTCATTCATAATCTCTCCTATGGTAATGAACTTTGGGGAATTACCAAAAGGACAAGATTATGGACACAAGTGATTGCAATGAGTTTCGTCCACAGAATGACCAGCCACTTGTCTAGAGGAAGGATGAGGAGCTCAGTCCTACAGGAGGAGCTCAGAGTAGAGCCTCTGATCCATGTTGAGAAGAGCAGTTGAGGTGGTTCAGGCTTCTGTTCTGCTTCTGATACCTCCTGGATGCTTAAAGGGCCCATCCTATGTAAAATCAACTTTTCAGAGCTTTCAACCTTCTAAGAGTGATGTGTGGGCCTTGTATATCTCACCAAAGTTTTTTTTTTTTTTTTATATTGATTTGGCTTTTTTTTTTTAAACAAATTGCAGCGTATTTCAGCCACCCTCCCACATGACAACGAACTAAAGCTGCTCCAATGATGATGCGCCAGCTACACCTATGACGCATTTGACATAGCAGTAGGTGCTTCACACCCACCCCCCTCCCCCGCTCCACCACCTCTGCCCCGCATCAGCTGACAATTCCCACATGAACACCTAAACAAAAGCGACAGCATAAGCTCATTGTTCTACACTGCAGTGTACAAGATATAACAAGTGTATCTACTAGTGTTTATTAATACTTTACCAATCAGTAATGTTCAGCTGATGCCGACGCGGTGCTTGTGCTTCGTGCACCTCCAAGTCCTCATCTGATTTCGGGTCCAACACATAAGGTTGAACGCGCTGTATTGCCATGATGAATAAAAATTTATTCCTACCGCTGTCAGGGTGCACACCTGTCTCCCCCTCCCTCCCTGAGATGAGTGGAGGAAGGGCGGCTCACTCAGAGCCTATGTCACCTTTGGAGGGCGGAGCCTGTGCTTTCTTAGGACGGGCGGGGGGATGAGCAATAGTCAGACTTTCACAGTTCCTGGTCTGTAACTGCCTCCAAGAAATCAGTAAGATTTCATAATTATTGTGTAATGGATGTTCCAAAACCCAAATTGTGCTTGTATATGTGCAGAAGATACAATGTGAAAAGAGTTATTTTTCATGAGATGGGCCCTTTAACTGAAGAGATGTTCATGTCCCCCCAGAAAGAGGCAACAGGGAGCACCCAGGACAGGACTATGACTCTCAGCTGGTTTGTGAAGGCCTTGGGTCCCCCTAGACGAGCTCCAGGAAGTGTCCGGTGTGAGGGAAGTCTGGAAGTCCCTGCTAAGACAGCTGCCCCCGCGACCTTGCCCTGGATAACCACAAGATGGATAGAAATTACAGTGTGTTGTGAAAATGAATTCTCCAAACAACTGTGTGGTCAGAACTGAGATAAAAACGCCAACTTTCTGCTCTGCATCTAAACCACTGTCACTCCAGAACAACATGGAAATCAAACCCACAAACTTCATGTCTGGAAATTAGATCATAGCTCTTTTTTTTCTTCTAAACGTAGATGGAAGTGGCCTCAGAAGTACCCAAACTGCTCAAAAACACAAACAATTGTTCCATCTCTGTGCAAAATGGATTTAAAATAGTCTGCAAATAGAGAAGTCAGGAAGGTGATTTCAGATGAATGGAACAAAATACTAAAATAATCCTTGTGGAAGGTAAATAGGTGGATATTTTGGGGCAGATGGCAGAGAGCAAAGCCACCTCCAGCTGCGCTTTTGAAAACCTGTGTGTAGGATAGAGGAGACAGAGATAAGACAGGTTGGTGAAAGGGAGAGTGTTGCGTATTGGTTGTTTCATGTCCTCGGCGCGATGTGTAGACTCCATTTCTGTCTTGTCCTATTTTCCACTGTGGCTCTGTCGGTATTGTTCCCGTCTGCAGGCTTCTCTCTCTCCCTCCCTCCCTGTGAAGATGAGATAAATCTTTAATGATGGTTGCTTCAAACTCCAAAAGTCATGGAGGGGATTGAGCAAGTTGGGATGATAAGAGATGGATGGAACTTTTTGTGTGGAGGGTCCATTACCTGCTTGTCTAATGTTATTGTTTTGTCTGGAATGTTCCACAGATTAGTTTTAACCCACCTATATTGTCTGTACTGCATAAATACTTGGTCTTGTGGTGTCACCAGTTTCCTCCGAGATAGGGCTGGGCAATTAATCAAATTTGAATCTAATCGAGAGTGAATGATGAGTATTTTTAATGAAAAGGTGTACAGCCAATTCTCTGCCAGTAAAAGCATGGATGTATAAGAAGATCTGGAAGATGAACCAAAGATGGCCTTCTATTGTCTCCAATGGCCTGTGCTCAAAAAACAAATTCTTTTTACGCATCATTTCCTCAATATGGGGCTAGCACCACCTGCCCGTGTGACGTCAGAAATGTAAGTTATGTGATCAGTTCTGAACAATCAGAGTGATAGCTGTTAGGGTGGGGCTGGCGTGGATTCAGAGAAGGCACTTTGAGCATTTAAACAATCTAAAAGTTCATGTTGTGAAAATGGAGAATCCCTACAAAATCCAAACTTTGTGAAAGTTGTCAATGTCATCTGGACATGGGCAGTTTGAATTTCTGAAAAGAAAATACATTGTGATCTGGGGGGAATTTTTTTCTGGGCCCAAGTTCCCAAGAGCTGCAGTACCTGGAGCAGCCACTAGTTGATTTCCCGCCCAAACCTTTGGACTAGATGTTTGAGGACACTGCAAGTGAGAAATGTAAGAATACAATATTTTTCTGTTGCATCCAGTTTATAGTCTATTGTTCAAGTGCAACATCAGCAGTACAAAGTAACGCATTACAAAGGAAGGCGTTAGAGTAACTTGACTACTTTTTTCTGGGTAAAAAATTGTGTAATACGCTTCTGCTGAAGATTTGGTAATGAAATGTAGTTCCATTTTCAATTCAGTGCAACATTACTTTTCTGTGTGCACGGGCCAGTCTCCACCTGAGCGGAGAGGGCGCAGCGGGCACCCACAGCCCCAGGAAGCGATGAGGTCCTGGTGGGAGGAGCTGTAAAGCACACCTCGAGCCTTTTCTGACCGACCCAGAGCCGGGCACGGTGCACCGCCTCGGAGGAAGCAGGGGCCAGCGACACATGGGGAGAGGTTCCTCAAGGGGGATCCTCCCACAACTGAGCGGCCGTCCTCTTGAACTCTCTCTTCAAAAGTTCTTTTCAACTTTCCCTTACAGCACTTGTCAACTATCGGTCTCGTGCCGGTATTTAGCCTTAAATGGAGGTTACCACCAAAAAGTAATGAGCAACGTAAAAAGTTACTTTCCATAGAGGGTAACTAAGTAAAGTAAGGGATAACTTTTAAAAGAAGTAACAAGCAATCTTTTTTTCTTTTTTAAGTAACTTCCCTAACACTGAACATCAGATAAGTATTTGCCAATGACTGAACTTACTCACAGTAAACCAAAACATGCTACACGGGTCTCCAAGAACAGCTCATACCTAAAGTCAGTTAAATACAATCAAGCAATGAACCTGCCCAGAGACTACAGGTGGAAATTAGCACTGGTGCTACAACCTGATGTACAATGCAACATCTCTCCTGTTAAGGTTAAAGGTTGTATGGAGGATTTTTTTTTGTTTCAAATTATCAGTGAAAGTTTAAAATACCATTACAGAGATGCAGCAGTTTTGTAATTATGATGACCAAAAAAAAAAGAATGAAAATCTATCAACCGTGGACATAATGAGGCCAGATAAACATCAGCCAATACAAAACGAGGCTCCCTCATTTTCTATTGGCTGTGAGGTTGTCAATCAAACTCCCTACGTTTCTAGTGTAACTGACTCGCCAGCACGCGGGGATTACGTGGTTTATGCGGCGGTTCTTCGAGGCTTTTTTAATCTGTAGCGTCCTCGCAGTTCGCACAAAGTTTGTTGCGACAGCGGACGAGAATCCACGACCAGTTCGCCGCAAAATAAAGCCGGTTTTTGAAGTCGTGAAGAGAAGGGAAAAAGGAGCAAAACAAAACTGAGGTGAGTCTTGGAGATTTCTTACAGCGACGGCGCGACTGAAGCGGACGAAGGATTTATTTCTAGACAGGTCACTTCAACGGGAATTCTTGAACGCGCACCGGCTGTAAACAAGAGTGATTTCTAGAGTAAAGAGGTGGGAGGAGGAGGTGTTTTTACTGAAGGAGCTGTGGAGGAGGAAGGTGGTGTCACACACGGACAACATTTGAAAAAGGACTGTCACTGTATTTCTCTTCCCTTAAAAAATCCTCTATACAACCTTTTAATTTAAAAATTGTGCGCTGGTCCTGTCTCAAATAAATAAATAATTAAAGTTAAAATGTTCTTGCATTGATATTTTCTTGACAGAGGGGTGTGTCTTATTCAGTTTTTATTATAGATCCATGTTAAGAACATGTGGTTTGTAGGAGAGTTCAAACTTTAGAGGAAGAAATTGACAGTTTTTGTGTAACAGTGTGTAACTTTCTGGCAAGTCACCTGGAAATCGAAAGTTAAATCACTTTCTCCATGTAGACAGATTTTATGCCATACTGTGGAATATTACAGCCAAAGCCCTCTCATAGACTGCATTGATAGTCATAGCTGGGCCCAGTAGCTGCCACATTCCAAATAGGCAGTCAGCATAGACACGCTCACAAAATGAAATTGCGTTTTTTTTGTTTTTTGTTTTGTTTTGTTTTTTCAATTTTTTGCCGTACTCTGGACCATTACAGACCAAGCGCTAATATCACCATGACAACAGGAAGGCAACGACCATCAGAAAAGTTACACATTGCGCCTTTAGATAAAGCCAGTGCACTCAATAAGACGAACATGTATTTTGTTTTGAATCCCGCACAACAAATAACACAAAACTAGTTACTTTGCTGTTCTGACGCTGCTAAATCCTAATTGTATGCTCTCATAAAAAGTGCTCTTGTGTTCGGCAGTAGCTTATTTTGAGCATGAGATAAACAATAATTGAATTTTTGTTCCATGAAAATTACACTTCAAATGCCCAGCAGTCTGTTTACAGAGCCAGCCCCAGTGACAGCGTGGTGCCAGCGAGATCAAAACCACAAAGCGTTATTTATACAAACACTAAACACTGCGTCTCATTGGCAATAGCTTTCATTTACCCTTTAGCTTTTAATAGATTACCTTTTAAAGTCATTTATGCTTTATGAATAATAATGTCGTATTTTTACAGTTGTAGCAGGCTCCTAAAATGCGCATAGGCCAGAGGTAGAGTAGCCTGTACATCTCTATGGGGTATAACTGCGAACACATAAAGTATTAGATCACCATGTTACCTTTTATTGTTTTGAAAATATTCCCCCCTCCCTTTGCTCTCCATGTTAAGTCACTTCCCCTTCAGAGCGGCATCACATCGGGTTTGTCAAGTTGTTTTGTACAGTTTTGTATTCTGCTTTTGTGTACGTATGCAGAATTATCATGTGGGAGCGTGGGTGACGTAGGCTGAAATAGGAATTAGGCCTGGGAGAAAATGACTCAAACCTGCATGGCTGACGTATAAAACAACATCAGGCGTGTTTTTTGCATAGTGCCCCCTCTTATGTGATGTCGTTCATCTCAAGATTGCAGTTGTCATGTTTAAGGCACATATCAATATGCTCCCTCACAGTATCCAAGAGATGTTCAAACCTCAGACAGTGAGGATCAGGCCTCATGTGAGGACTATAGCCTGAAAAGCCAATGTGTCTCCATCAGAGGTGTTAATTTGTGGAACAGTCTGAATTAAACATTAAAAGGCGCTAAAACTATTTACACATTAAAAAAAAAAATAATAATAAGACCAGAATTATAGAGAAATACAATAAATCATATCTTACCTCATGGAACTTACAGATTAACTATAACCCTCAATTATTCAAAGTGTCTGTGTATTTATATACCCAGTAGGAATACTAACATGTACATGGTCAGTGTGTGTGTGAGTGCATGAACATCAGTGTGTATTGGATTGTGTGTCTGTATTGTGTATGTGTACCAAAAGAATTAAGTACATGTTCTTTCCTGCACTCCTAAAAGATGAGTTTTGTGTTGTTTCCTGTAAATAGTTCTGTCGTGTTGTATCCTGTTAAATATGTTAATAGGGTTAGTGTGAAGAATCCCTCAGTCGTCCAGGTAGAATCCATGGCGAGGAGAAGAGGAGAAAATTCAGTTTGTCAAATGGACAAAAGTTAGTTTGGTTGAAGACGTTTTGCAGCTCATCCAAGCTGCTTCTTCAGTCCTGGTCAGATGCTGGTGGACACTTCCATATATCTGTCTGCAGGGAGGAGCTGACTACACTGAAACTAACACTCCTACTTGTTTACAGTTTCTGTTTATTAGTTCGGCCTATGGACCTGTACAGGATGTGGGGTCTAATTAGCATAACAATGTATGGCCATAATGGAGCTTCCACACCTCTGGACCTGATCTGGCTACACCTATTGTTCTCTTGTTTGTTTTGATTTAGGTTTGAGGATGGAGTTGTAAATAGGAGATAGATGGTGTCTGAGCCCTCCATTTCTGTTTAGAGAAGGATTCTCTTTCTTAACAAAAATGGCTTCTTTCACTCCCCTCTCAAACCAATTTTTCTCTCTGGCTAAAATCTGTACCTCACTGTCCTCAAATGAGTGGCCCGTGGCTTTTAAGTGGAGATGTACAGCAGACTGAGGTCCACTGCTGCTCTCTCATCTGTGTTGGTTCATCCTCTTGTGAAGTAGCTGTTTAGTCTGTCCAGTGTAGCGTTCACTGCAGTCTGCAGTTGTGGCTCAGTGTTTTGTCCTTTGGATGGACCAGACTTTGTCTTAGAGTGTTCGTAGGTTTGAAATAGACCGGATCTCATGTTGTCTGAAAATCCTCTGTAGTTTTTCAGAAACACCAATTATTAATAGGGTTAGGTTATATGTAATAGGTTAGTGTTAAAATTTCAGCCTAAACCCCTTTGCTCTGTAGAATAACTTTAGTGATATGCATAAAAAGCATAATTTCTGTGTTAATTTATTGTAATATGATGTATGATTATGTTAATTGACCGAAGAAAACAAACGAACTAACTAACTAAGCTTTAAAGAAAAAACTGTGTTTGTGCTGCTATAAAGTTATAGTCTTATGACACCTGTGGATCATTATGTTATCATCTGCATGTAATAAAAGAAACAAGTATGCTGACTTCCGTTTTAGAAAACTGTGTTGCCCAATGGGAGCTGATGATACAGTAGATGTGATCACAACAAAGAGCCATGTAGCTGTGTGAATCTCCGATGGATCGCTGGAGATCACACAAGCAGATTATTTTTTTCAGATGTTCCAAAATTACCACACAAATCCTACACACATCATTGATCAAGAAAATAAAACTGAAGAATAGTAAGTACAGAGCATTGGGCATGTACCAGTTGCAGAGCTGATATGCAAAATGGCAGAAAATAAAACAATGAAAATAAGTGACTAAAGATTGCTCAAACATGTACCAATCACTTCCAATATGGCATACGATTGTGTTTTATATTAAACTGGGCCTAGTGTTGTCTATAAACAGCTACTCTGTTATTGTACATCCATCAAAAGTTACTTAACAAGGCCAGATTTATCCTGGAATCCTGATCTGAAACTAACTGTATCTCCAGATTGTAGATAATGATAATCTTGTAACATTCAAATAAAACGTTTCTAATATTTATACATTTTTGGATCGCTGCAGGTGGACAATTTAAGTTTGGATTTTTATTTCCTATGAGGAGGACTCAAATATACATTGAGTAATAATGTATTTAATGCAGCTTTGCACACATTTGTTTATGCTGTACAGAAACAAAACTTGAAACTACATGGCTGATTTGCATAAACTATAAGCACTGAAAAAACAGCTTGCTCCTTGATGCAGTCAGCTTCTATCGGACTAAAGGACTCCGGAGCCTGGTTAAAGCGCCTGGGCATTGAAGCTGCCTGACTCCTTCCCGATGCGCTGTAGTCCGTGCAGAGCTTAAGTTCCACTGTGTTTAAAAGTGAAGCTGTAATGGACCTCTTCACATGTAGCCTAGAAGAAAAGATAAATTCCTGGCCGACGTGTTTGCAGTCTGACAGGAAGTGAGAGACGAGGGAATGAAGAGAGGCAGACGTGATGAAGCAGCGAACAGCCAGAATCCACTGAAAACCATTTCAGCCTCATCCATCAAAAATGAAGAAATACATATATTTTAAAAAGATTTCACAGCTCCCCTAGCAGTACCTCTGTGACCCCCCTGTTGAAGACCTCTGAACTAAAACATGGTTAAATGCCCTGAAAAGTTGATTTGGCAGAATAGGTCTGCTTTAAAAAGTTACACAGGTAAATATAACTTGTAACTAAGTACTACCAACCTCTGAACCGGGGAAAATTACATGGGCTAAACTTGCACGGTGAATTTCCAAACACTGTTTTTGATTGGCTCCCCATAAGAGTCAGAATAGATGAGCAAGGACAGTGGGACAGTTTGACATCCTGCCATAGGCTATTTAAAACTATGACATGACAAAATACATTGAAGTTTAAAGATGCCTGCAGTTGGTCCATGCAAAAAAACATGCTTTTTGTCAGAGTTTCTGACAGTTTTTGCGTATTAGGCACCAAAACTTTCTTACTTACATCGTGATAAAATATTGAACAGTACCTCCAGCTGCCCTCACCTGCTCTCATGACTAATGTGTGTGAGAATGTGCCATAGCATACTGTATTATTCACAAGTGTGAGACAGTCATATCCTAATACCTCTCATAATGTAGAACACCCTATAAATGTTTTGTAGCACAGTCTTGGCATGAGTGCATGTTTCCACACACGGCCATCAAAAGTAATGGCATTCAATAACAGTGTGCTTTCCTGTGGCACAAACGGTATACGCTATACAGTAAATAAAAGTCATGGCAGTCAACAACATATAACAGTGGAATATAGTGTGTAGCATATCCCTCTTGCGATTTTAAGATTTAATGGCAAGAAAACCTCCAATCTGCCATATGAGCTCAGCCAGGCTGGCGCCACCTAGTGCCTCCGCTCAATTTCATTTCTCTCCAGCGACTAGGTCAGGAATCACAATACACTAGATGGTTCGCAAAAAATCCCAGAAGTGCAAGTTCGGGCACCAGCCAATCAGTGAAGAGTCATATATTCAGTGTTGTCAAATGATTCCCAAGATCGAGGATTTGAAGCCAGAACAAAGAGAATGTTTGGTGAATTTTATCAAGGGTAAAGACGTTATTGTCCTTCTTCCTATGGGATTTGGGAAAAGTTTAATATACCAGTTAGCCCTGTTAGTGATGCATTACATACGTCACGGCCAAATAGCAGCGATTGGTTAAATGATAAAAAGTACCCGTCTACCGCTGAGCAAACAAATTCTAACACTGTGAGGTCAGAGGGTTTCTATGACGTGAAACCGGCTGATGAATGAGGCTAGTAAGAGCTAAAAGGAAGGGGGGTGTGCAGTGTATGGGAGGCGGTGTATGGGAGGAGAGGTAAAATGGCGAGAAGGAGGGTAACCTCTCAGACTACGGCGGAGCAACATGCCATCAGTGGCACAGACCAGACTGCCATGTTAGATGTTAAATACATAAACCCCACTAAAGGCAGGGGTATATTTGCCTCGTCGCCTTTTCAAAAGGAGGATTTTGTGGTTGAATATTGAGGACAACTTATTGACCTTGAGGAATCAGAGAGGAGAAGGAGGATATATAATGCAAAATGCTTGATCTTCATGTTCGACTTCATGTGGCATGGAAAGAAATTTAGCATTGATGCTGCGATGGAAGATGGCTCATTGGGAAGGCTGGTCAACGATGATCATGTCCATCCTAATTGCAGGATGAGAAGGATATTAGTTGGTGGAAAGCCACACCTCTGCCTGTTCGCTGCTAGAGACATACACAGTGGAGAGGAGATTACTTATGACTACGGAGATGACAATTGGCCATGGAGAGAAGAGGCTGGTGGAGACGCTCCTGACGAAGCTGTGGAAAACTACATCTTGCCATGCAGCTCCAACCCAGTGATGCAACAGGAAGAGGTTTCACCGCCCCAGCTTGCAGGGTGGCAGTGGAGACTCATTTGTCAAGGATTTAGAGAATAGGTCCTTTGTATTCAGCTCCAGCATGGTGTTGCAAGACAAAAAAGATTTTTGAAAAAGCCAAGTCCTCCTTGGTAAACTACTCAGACTCCAGCGAATCAGCCATCAGTTCCAGCACTAATGAAGATGTTCCCCCATCCACCATACAGAGCAAAGAGAAGATTCCTTTTGGGCTTGATCTTTGTGACTCCAGTATGAAACACGGAGATGATGATGATCAACAAATGATTGTGCCAATGTTTAGGAGGACTAAAAGCATCTTTATGAACAGTCCTGATGGATCTGAGGAACTTTTTGACACCAATCCTGATAGTGGAGAAGAATATGTTCCCGCTTCAGGTGGAGAAAGTACAGATGAAAGCATGATCTGTGAAACATTACCGCCATCCTTGTCAGAGGAGACTCTGAATAGCAAAAGCTGTTCAACTCCATGTCAAAGCAGTAGCAGAAGCAGTGCAACAAATGTCTATACTCCTGACTTCACATGTTCTCTGAGCAGGGGATGTGGAGAAAGTGCCTCAGTATCCATTCCTGCTGTCAGAAAGAAAGAAGATTGATCTCAGATGTAGAACAAGAAGCATTTCTGTCTTTATTGTGGGTTTTCTTTCCTGAAAATGTCTACACATTTGGAGTGTAAACACAACAACGCCCCTCAGCTGCTGCCTTTCACAGCAGATGTGCAGAAGTTACACAGTTACCTGGATAAGAAGTAAAAGCAGTACTAGCGTGATTTGGAATCTGAGGCGTCATCGCAGAACTGGGCCAGCTTGGCTAAGGTGACTCTGGCCCAGGTTAACCTGTTCATCCGGCACAGAGAAGCATCCAAAGTGTCCAAAATGTCCCTCTCTGCATTTACATCAAAAGAGACATATCAGCACCTCACAAAGATGTCAAACTTGCTCTCTCTGAGTTCCAGAAAAAGCTCTGCCATCATTTCACCAGGATAGAAATGAGAGGAAAGGGAGGTCAGAAATTTGCTGTCCTCCTGAGCCCAGCGATGCAGGAAGCACTTGATGTACCACATCAAAAGAGAAATGAGTGTGGTGTCCTCAAAGAAAACACATATGTGTTT
>NW_026571018.1:32096135-32149115 GCF_026225935.1 Boleophthalmus pectinirostris | reverse complement strand
AACATATGAGAATCCACACTGGGGAAAATCCATACAGATGTGATGTTTGTGAGAAGACATTTTCACAGTCAAGCAACCTTGTAACACATATGAGAATCCACACTGGGGAAAAACCATACAGCTGTGATGTTTGTGAGAAGACATTTTCACAGAGAAGCGACCTTGTAACACATATGAGAATCCACACTGGGGAAAAACCATACAGATGTGATGTTTGTGAGAGGACATTTTCACAGTCAAGCAACCTTGTAACACATATGAGAATCCACACTGGGGAAAAACCATACAGATGTGATGTTTGTGAGAAGACATTTTCACAGTCAAGCAGCCTAGTATCACATAAGAAAATACACACTGGGGAAAAACCATACAGGTGTGATGTTTGTGAGAAGACATTTTCAAAGTCAAGCAACCTTGTAACACATACGAGAATCCACACTGCGGAAAAACCATACAGATGTGATGTTTGTGAGAAGACATTTTCAAAGTCAAGTGACCTTGTAACACATATGAGAATCCACACTGGGGAAAAACCATACAGATGTGATGTTTGTGAGAAGACATTTTCACAGTCAAGCGACCTTGTAACACATATGAGAATCCACACTGGAGAGAATCCATTTGAATGTGACCAGTGTGGAATGGAATTCAAACAATCTAGTAATCTCCATCGACATATGAGAATCCACACTGGGGAAAAACCATACCGATGTGATGTTTGTGAGAAGACATTTTCACAGTCAAGCGACCTTGTAACACATATGAGAATCCACACTGGGGAAAAACCATACAGATGTGATGTTTGTGAGAAAACATTTTCACGGTCAAGCAGCCTAGTATCACATATGAGAATCCACACTGGGGAAAAACCATACAGATGTGATGTTTGTGAGAAGACATTTTCAAGGTCAAGCAGCCTAGTATCACATATGAGAATCCACACTGGGGAAAAACCATACAGATGTGATGTTTGTGAGAAGACATTTTCACAGTCAAGCGACCTTGTAACACATATGAGAATCCACACTGGGGAAAAACCATACAGATGTGATGTTTGTGAGAAAACATTTTCACAGTCAAGCAGCCTAGTATCACATATGAGAATCCACACTGGGGAAAAACCATACAGATGTGATGTTTGTGAGAAAACATTTTTATGGTCAAGCAGCCTAGTATCACATATGAGAATCCACACTGGGGAAAAACCATACAGATGTGATGTTTGTGAGAAGACATTTTCAAGGTCAAGCCAGCTTGTGACACACATGAGAATCCACACTTGAGTGAATCCATTTGAATGTCAACAGTGTGGGAAGGAATATAGACAATCTGGTAGACTTCATCAACATATGAAAATTCACACAGATGTGATGTTTGTGAGAAGACATTTTCACGGTCAAGCAGCCTAGTATCACATATGAGAATCCACACTGGTGAGAAGTCATATGAGTGTGACCAATGTGGGAAAACTTTCTTTGAATCATTCAGTCTCAATAAACACATGAGAATTCACTTCTGGCACAGACTGTATGAGTGTGGCCATTGTGAAAAGTTTTTTAGAGCATCCCAGGAACTCTCCAGTCACTACAGAACGCACACAGAAGACAAACCATACAACTGTGAAGAAAGAGGGAAGGCTTCAGGTCTGTGAAGAACCGTGTGAAACATGTCCAAATCTTCCAGCCTGAAGAGAAAAACTGCAGCTCTGACCAGTGTGGAATGACTTTGAGAAAACCTGCTCATCTGAAGGTACACCGTCTTGAACTCACTAAAGGAGAAAAAGCTGCTGAGGCCGGATCATGTGAGCCTCAATTCAGACTCAAAAAGCTGGAGATCAGGCTTCAGAGACTCCAGACTGTGGAGTTGAGCTCTGTGTAGTGTCAAAAATTACAAGCTTAAATTGATGTTAAGTCTTTTTCTTCGTTTTTTTAAATTAGAATATTTAGCTGCAGTTTGTCCATCTTTGTTGTGTTGTTTCTAACTTTAAGATTTCAGTCCTGCCTTACTGCTGTTTTTTTTTTTTTTTTTTTGCTGCTGACTCTTGTTTCTTTTCATGGCTGCTGTAATGAAAAAGTGAAATAAAGTCTTTTTATTTTAGAACATCTCTTCATGCTTGTCTTATTTCTCACATATGCATCGAGGAACTTTAGTAATGAAACACATACACAAACAAAGGGCTGAGAAACAGTGTGAGCTTCTTTCACAAGAACAGGTGAAGCATTAAATGTTTTTAATCAGATTGTGGCCAAGTGGAAAGGGGCGGGGGATAGTACTCAATTTTTCTTCTAAAGATCCCAACCGAATTCTAAATATTTGTTGCCAACAACGCCACCTAGTAGGGGGACTAGGACCCAATAAAAAAGCTAGGGTTCAATACCCAGGGGTGAGCAGTAATTAAAACCAGAGATTAAAAACAATTCCAGTGAATTTATTACAACTTTAAGCAAAATTAAAAAATAGTAAAATACACGATTAAAAGTATGTTGAACCTTGGCTAAAACAATTAACAGTCGCTAAAATGTCAACAAAGAAAAGGAAAAAGAAGGCTGAAGAGTTTATCCAGGGCAGAGCATTGGATCCAACTCCTTCCCCCCCGGCTTCCGCGTTGTAGCCCTCCACGCACGCTCCCCTGGCCGCCTTCTCCACTCCGCGACTCGGCCCTGCCACACAAGAGAGCTGCCAGTGGGGAGAAAACGTGAACCCCTTCGCGCTGCCCCACCCTTGTGTGGGAAACTCACAGATTTGGAGCGGCTTTTTCCCCAGCCGCTCCACTCGATCACCAGGCACGGATCGTGTCCAATAGGTCCACCTGGATCCCCCGGGCCGTGGATGCCACTCCGTCCGTGCTCCTTCCGCACCCGTCCGCGTTGCACCGATCCGCCGGCTCTGTCGGGAAAGTAGTCGCCAGTGGGGAGGTGACACTGCTCCACCCCAATGTACCCACCCTTCGTGTTAGGACTCACCGATTGTGAGCGGCTTTCCCTCAGCCGCTCCGCACGAACACCAAGCGTTGGGAGGGTACATACAGGTCTCCAGCTCTTCCACGCCACACCGTTGCGTCCCACGCCTGCGTTCTCAGCCCAAGGTCCGTGTACTCCCCCGTCTTGTCACCGCACCCTATCCTTCCCGGCCTGCTCTGTCCAACTTTGCCCCCGCTCTCTGTCTAAGCTTGCCTTTTTAACACTCCCCAATTGACCCACTTTCCGTCCCGGGCTGCGCAATAAGCAACAGGTGTGCACAGCCAATGTCCCTCTCGCTCCTCAGGTTGGGGGTGTGGTCTAACATAATTAAAAAACACAGCCCTTTGCACACAGAAACCCAAATATACATACAATGAAAACAAATCATAACAAACTAAAATAATTTGAAACACACAAACCATGCAACAAAAACAATAAAGGGCATCTTCCCACAAGATTAGAGAGAAGGTCTGAAGTTGGCTCTGAAAGACACAGAATAGTAGAAGATGGAGGTCTTCCATGTAATCCATGTACTGTAAATATAGAGTTTATTGATTCGGAAATGGCAAGTAGTTTTTCTCTCTGATAGTAGCTTGTCTAATTTCTCTAAGAAAAATTCTGAACTAAAGTAATTTAACATATGTGGATATTTGACCAGTGTGTTCTGCTAACACAAAAAGTGTAGTTATAAAATATGTCCAGGAGAAGTGCAGTGATTGGTATTTGTAGCTGTAGTGACAGTAAAGGGGCCATTGAAACTGTCAACCTGAAGTAATGTAAATGTTTTTAAATATCTGGTTGATTTATTTTTGATGAAATATTTGAAGTAAAACAAAGTGAGGATCTTCAAGCTCAGAGGGTGCAGAACCAAAGTGACAGACCACATCTGATCACAAGGTGATCTTCAATAGAATTGTTTTATATTTTTGGAAAATGGGTCATTCAGATTTATTGTTCACTGCAGTCAAGACTTCTGGTTTGTAAGTAAAGTAAAACGTTGTCAGCACTGATACTGATTTCATGATGAGACTTGGATGTTCATATAATCCCTCAATCGTCCAGGTAGGCAAAGTCAAAATTCAACTTTTGTCCTGTTCACCGACTTAAATTTCCCCGTGTGCTGGGGGCTTGGATGATTTTTAGTGGATAATGGACATCCCTGTCGAGGACCTCGGTGAAATAATAATTAAGACTACTTTAAGATTAGAGATCATTTTAACTCATGTAGATATTTGATTTTTGCCTCTGTCTTCATTTTGACGGTGCCCCACCCCCTGAGCCCTTCACACCTCTGCTCCTGCCCACACCTCTATGGACTAATCCACCTGGCTGCCTGACACTGAAAGACCTTTGTTATTGAAATGCTGCCCTTTGTCTTGTGGGACAGCATAATGTCTTTTTCACATGAGAGTTTGCAAAGTTGCCTACCCCCAGATGATCCTGACTGGCTGCTGTGGTCCAATAAAAAGAGTGGGGAGGGGTGGAGAGGCACTTAACCAACTGCAGTAACATCCAGAGACAAACAAGAGGCGGTGAATGGACACAGAAGAAGCTGCTTTTTTATGCCAGGAATTAACCATAATTTTTGAATGAGTGAACTACCAGATTCAGATGGTTGGCTGATGTACTTCAAGAACTTTCTGTGACTATTCTTGTAAGTAAATCATATTTGGTGTCTATATAAATTGGGATTCAGGGCAAAAAAAGAGTTAAATATCTCTGTATATGTTACCTTAATGTGATCTTCTCTCCTGCAACCTAATGCAATTTGCTTGTAGAACACACATTGAAACATTCTGACATATGAATATGTATAAATTAACATGTGGTTTGTGTATTTAGTTAAAAATACTTTATTTGTACGTTTAGAAAAGGTTATTTTACTTGACACTTTCTTTCCTTTGTTGTAATGCAGAGCTACAAGATCTACCAACAGAATGGTATTCACCTGTAACCAGTGTGGGAAGGAATTCAAACAATCTAGTCATCTCCATCGACATATGAGAATCCACACTGGGGTAAAACCATACAGATGTGATGTTTGTGAGAAGACATTTTCACAGTCAAACGACCTTGTAACACATATGAGAATCCACACTGGAGAGAAACCATTTGAATGTGACCAGTGTGGAATGGAATTCAAACAATCTAGTCATCTCCATCAACATATGAGAATCCACACTGGGGAAAATCCATACAGATGTGATGTTTGTGAGAAGACATTTTCACAGTCAAGCAGCCTAGTATCACATAAGAAAATACACACTGGGGAAAAACCATACAGGTGTGATGTTTGTGAGAAGACATTTTCACAGTCAAGCAACCTTGTAACACATATGAGAATCCACACTGGGGAAAAACCATACAGCTGTGATGTTTGTGAGAAGACATTTTCACAGACAAGCGACCTTGTAACACATATGAGAATCCACACTGGGGAAAAACCATACAGATGTGATGTTTGTGAGAAGACATTTTCACGGTCAAGCGACCTTGTAACACATATGAGAATCCACACTGGGGAAAAACCATACAGATGTGATTTTTGTGAGAAGACATTTTCACAGTCAAGCAGCCTAGTATCACATAAGAAAATACACACTGGGGAAAAACCATACAGGTGTGATGTTTGTGAGAAGACATTTTCACAGTCAAGCAACCTTGTAACACATATGAGAATCCACACTGGGGAAAAACCATACAGGTGTGATGTTTGTGAGAAGACATTTTCACGGTCAAGCGACCTTGTAACACATATGAGAATCCACACTGGGGAAAAACCATACAGATGTGATTTTTGTGAGAAGACATTTTCACAGTCAAGCAGCCTAGTATCACATATGAGAATCCACACTGGGGAAAAACCATACAGATGTGATGATTGTGAGAAGACATTTTCACAGTCAAGCAGCCTAGTATCACATATGAGAATCCACACTGGGGAAAAACCATACAGATGTGTTGTTTGTGAGAAAACTTTTTCAAGGTCAAGCCACCTTGTGACACATATGAGAATCCACACGTGAGTGAATCCATTTGAATGTCAACAGTGTGGGAAGGAATTTAGACAATCTGGTAGCCTTCATCAACATATGAAAATTCACACAGGAGAAAAATCACACAGATGTGATGTTTGTGAGAAAACATTTTCACGGTCAAGCGACCTAATACCACATAAGAGAATCCACACTGGAGAGAAGCCATATGAGTGTGACCAATGTGGGAAAACTTTCTCTGAATCATCCAGTCTCAATAAACACATGAGAATTCACTTCTGGCACAGACTGTATGAGTGTGGCCAGTGTAAAAAGTTTTTTAGAACATCCCAGGAACTGTCCAGTCACTGCCGAACGCACACAGGAGAAAAACCATATGACAGTGAAGAAAGAGAAAAGGCTTTCAGGTCAGCGAAGAACCATGTAAAACATGTCCAAATCTTCCAAACTGAAGAGAAAAGCTGCAGTTCTGACCAGTGTGGGATGATAAAACCTGCTCATCTGAAGTTGCACCGTCTTGACCTCACTAAAGGAGAAAGAGCTGCTGAGGTCGGATTATGTGAGCCTCAAGTCAGACTCAAAAAGCTGGAGATAAGACTTCAGAGACTCCAGACTGTGGAGTTGAGCTCTGTGTAGTGTCAAAAATTACAAGCTTAAATTGATGTTAAGATTTTTTTTCTTTTTTTTAAATTAGAAGATTTAGCTGCAGTTTGTCCATCTTTATTGTATTGTTTTTAACTTTGAGCTTTCAATCCAGCTTCATTGCAGCTTTTTTTTTTTTTGCTGCTGACTCTTGTTTCTTTTCATGGTTGCTGTGATGAGAAGTAAAATAAAGTCTATTTATTTTATAACATTTGTTCATGTTTGTCTTATGTCTCACATATACATTGAAGAACTTTAGAAATGAAACACACACACAAGGGGTTGACAAACAGTGGAAGCTTCTTTCACAAGAACAGGTGAAGCATTAAATGTTTTTAAACAGACTTGAGAGAAGGTTTGAAGTTGGCTCTGAATAACACAGAATAGTAGAAGATGGAGGTCTTCCATGTAATCCATGTACTGTAAATATAGAGTTTATTGATTCGGAAATGGCAAGTAGTTTTTCTCTCTGATAGTAGCTTGTCTAATTTCTCTAAGAAAAATTCTGAACTAAAGTAAATTAACATATGTGGATATTTGACCAGTGTGTTCTGCTAACACAAAAAGCGTAGTTATAAAATATGTCCAGGAGAAGTGCAGTGATTGGTATTTGTAGCTGTAGTGACAGTAAAGGGGCCATTGAAACTGTCAACCTGAAGTAATGTAAATGTTTTTAAATATCTGGTTGATTTTATTTTGATGAAATATTTGAAGTTGATCAAAGTGAGGATCTTCAAGCTCAGAGGGTGCAGAACCAAAGTGACAGACCACATCTGATCACAAGGTGATCTTCAATAGAATTGTTTGATATTTTTGGAAAATGGGTCATTCAGATTTATTGTTCACTGCAGTCAAGACTTCTGGTTTGTAAGTAAAATAAAACGTCAGCACTGATACTGATTTCATGATGAGACTTGGATGTTCCATATAATCCCTCAGTCATCCAGGCAGGCAAAGTCAAAATTCAACTTTTGTCCTGTTCACTGACTTAAATTTCCCCGTTTGCTGGGGGCTTGGATGATTTTTAGTGGATAATGGACATCCCTGTCGAGGACCCCGGTGAAATAATAATTAAGACTACTTTAAGATTAGAGATCATTTTAACTCATGTAGATATTTGATTTTTGCCTCTGTCTTCATTTTGACGGTGCCCCACCCCCTGAGCCCTTCACACCTCTGCTCCTGCCCACACCTCTATGGACTAATCCACCTGCTTGACTGACACTTTATGGCCTTTGGTATTGAAATGCTGCCCTTTGTGTCACATGTGAGTTTGTGAAGTTGCCCACCCTCAAATGATTCTGACTGGCTGCTGCAGTCCAATAAAAAGAGTGGTGAGAAGTGGAGAGGCACTTAACCAACTACAGCAACATCCAGAGACAAAGAAGAGGCAGTGAATGGACACAGACAAAGCTGCTTTTCTATGAATGGAATTAACCATAACTTGTGATTGAGTGAACTACCAGATTCAGATGGTTGGCTGAAGTACTTCAAGAACTTTCTGTGACTACTCTTGTAAGTATATAATATTCAGTGTCTATATTAGGGTTATAACTTTTTGACCTTTTTTTTTTCCAAAACCAAAGTCCTGCATCATGATTGGATGAACTTTTTGGTATAATTGAAGAAACCAAACTCCATTTTCAACACTATTTTAAAAAAGTCCCCCTGAAACAAAAACATATTAAATACACATTACAGCCAATGATATGAAATGCGAAACCGTGCTAAGTTATCACAAGGGCCATTACAAGTCAATTTGACTGAAAATGGATCAATAATAAGTTGTACTGCTATCATAACATACTGGAGTTTCAGTTTCTATTCTTGCTTTCACTTTATAAGCCTGCTGCAAACCAACACTGACAATCGTCATTTTTTGATTCTCAGTGGCCTATTTTATATTATCTTTACCCTGATTATGTGTTTTGTTCTTGTGTTATTAAAGAGAATATTGCCTTTTGTTATTTTATGATTGAACAGACATTAACCTTCTAACAGTATTATTCTGGTTGTTGGCAGTCTTTAAAAAAAACTTCATTTTGAGTCTGGGGGGACTTTTTTCAAAAAATATGACCAACTGAAGGTCAATTCCTTTCATTACTAGCAAAAGTTCATCAAAATGTGATACAGGGTATAGAGGTTGTAAAAAAGTTATAACACTAGTCTATATAGATTAGGATTCAGGGCAAAAAAAAAAAAAAAAGTTAATGTCTCTGTATATGTTACCTTAATGTGATCTTCTCTCCTGCAACCTAATGCAACTTGCTTGAAGAACACACATTGAAACATTCTGACATATGCTTATATGTGAATTAATATGTGCTTTATGTGTATTTAGTTAAAATTACTTTATTTATACATTTAAAAAAGGTTATTTTACTTAACACTTTCTTTCCTTTGTTCTAATGCAGAACTACAGGATCTACCAACAGAATGGTATTCACCTGTAACCAGTGTGGGAAGTGATTTATACAATCTAGTCATTTCCATCGACGCATGAGAATCCGCACTGAAGAGAAACCATTTGAAAGTGACCAATGTGGAAAGGAATTCAAACAATCTAGTCATCTCCATCGACATCTGAGAATCCACACTGGGGTAAAACCATACAGATGTGATGTTTGTGAGAAGACATTTTCACAGTCAAACCACCTTGAATCACATATGAGAATCCACACTGGAGTGAAGCCATTTAAATGTGACCATCTGTACCGCCCCCTTTTAGGGGGCCAACGCAGACCACTGGCAGTACTAACTTCCAAAGCAGTCTGGAACGTTTGGGGTCTGGGACCGGCTCATTGGAGGCCCAGCTGCACGCCCATACTGATGCACGTCTTTCAGCACATAAATAGTGCAAATCATGTAACTGCTATTTAACAATGGTACAAAGGCTCACTTACTGGTAAAAGTGTATCATAGAGTGTACTCACAGTAGGATTTTAGAACCGTGCCCAAGCACGGATCACCCCAACGTGTGGTACTTTTGTCCAGTGTGAGGCAATCGAACCGTGTCCAGGCGCAGCACACTTAGGACTTTGGCCCGGTTGTAGGAGTTTGGCCAAAGCACGGCAAGGTTGCAAATGTATACGCACAACTTCACAATCCCTGTCAGATGTGCTAATGTTACTCATGCAAAGAAAACCGTGAATAAAATCCACTCCAAACCACACAGTGAATCCGCACTTACCTTCAATAAGGAAGCTTAGCTCCATCTCGTCTCCGGCTGTGATCGCTGCGCCATGCTGTTTTTATATCCATAAATTCACAGAGGAGCGCTGATCGTAAGAGGACGCACATTAGGTTCACTATTTAATAGATATTTCTGCTACTGGACTTTTTTTCTCTGCTAAAAACGTTAGCACATGTGCCGTGTAATGACGTCATCAGGCCATGGCCTGGGTTGGATGTGCAAGTGTGAATGTAGAACATAAAACCCTAGGCAATCATGCTTGAGCACTGCACTCTTCTCAAGTCCAAGTGTGAGTGTGCCCATAGTGTTGTGTGTAATACAAATTCCATATCCAGTTAAATTCTGCAGTGTCTGCCAAACTGATAACATAAACCAAACTCCTGGTAAAATCTTAAATCCTGAATTTGGTCTATATATCCAATCTCGATGTGTGTGTAAAGATCCAGCCAAATGAGTCAGCGTAAAGTTATCCATAATTCTACACCTCTCTCCAGGTAACTGTATAGTAAAAGCCTAAAGTCTTGCTAGACACACATAGTTATAAAATTAGTCCAGGAGAAGTGCAGTGATTTGCTAGTTGAAGTAATCAGTAGTTGAAGGGGTCATTGAAATTGTCTATCTGAAATAACACAAGTGTCTAAAAATAACTTTTTTTGATGAAATATTTTAAGTTGGACAAAGTGAGGACCTTCAAGCTGAGAGAATGCCGAACCAAAGAGACCAGAGGGAGTGACATCTTTAGTTAGTTTATGTGCTCAATAGAGTTGTCTGATGTTTTGGAAAATGAGTCATTCAGTGTTATTTATTGTAGTGAAGACTTCTGGTAGTAGAGTAAAATGTTGTCAGCATTCAGACTAATTTCATGGTGATGCTTGGATGTTCGTTTGATCCCTCAGTCATCCAGGTAGGCAAAGTAAAAATTCAACTTTTGTCCAGTTGACAGAATTGGATTTCTCCTTTGCTCTGGGGCTTGGATGTTTTTAGTGGATAGCAGACATCCCTGTCGAGTGTCCCTGTGAAATAATAATTTAGAGTACTTGTAGTAGGTAGGTCATGTTAAATCAGGAAAGAAATGTCCCAGAATGCATTCTGCTTCAGCCGGCCATTTTGGTTCCACTTATGCAAAACCCAAAGACATTTTTTTTTGACAGATGTGAATTATGTATGTACTCCAACCAAATTTTAAAGAAATGTGGGCCAATAGGAATCTGTCTGTGGCCAGTGAGGGAAAGTTGACTTGGCTGTGGTCATAAACAAATATAGTTATCATGCTAACTTGTTTATGTAACTGTAATTAATTTATGTTGAATTATATTTAAAGTTACACTGTGTCACTTTTCTAATGAAAGGTCCGCCATGGAGATGTCATTGCTTTGCCTGTAGTGGTCCACAGTCTGACATTAAACTTATCCATCTCCAGGGAGACAAGTGGGTGAGTTCACCAGGTCAAGTTCTGGAGGAGATGATTGGAGAGACCTGTTCACACTAAGAATACATGTTTTTCAGTGTATTTTGGGGTTATACCTTTTGTAAATATGAGTGATTTTACTCCAATCAAGAAGCAATTTGTGAAGAAAAGTTGAAAACATTTTTTGAAAATTACAGAAAGTGGAGAGTTCTATTTAGAGAGTACCATAATGATGCCTAGCCTGATTCATGAGCTGGTTTAAGTTCGTGGGAACTGTCTGATCTCGCAGCATTAGGATTTGTTCGACGATTTGTGGGCGGATATTTTTTAAATTTAACCAATAGCCTCTATTTGGTCGTGACATATGAAATGTGCCAAATCCCATAGGAAGAAGGGCGATAACGTCTTTCCCCTTGATAAAATTCACCAAACATTCTCTTTGTTCTGGCTTTAAATCCTCGTTCTCAGGAATCGTTGCCAACACAGAATGTCTGTCTTTGTCTACATCCATCTCGACCGCTTTGTGTACTGTTGTGCTGTACCACAAAATGGACCCAAACAGGTGCTTGAGTTTGACGTCATGGCTTCACAGCTCTTCACTGATTGTCCGGTGCGAGGTCTACAACTTCGGGGTTCTTGAAAACTGTCTAGTGTATTCCGATTTCTAACCTAGTCACTGGAGACAACTGAAATTGAGCGGAGGCACTAGGTGGTCGCGGCCTGGTTAACTGATGCCATCACACTGGGGAGAACTCGAACTCTAACAGTTTGGCACAAATTACACAAGAAACACATTTTTCCAAGTGTTGAAACATGATTTCAACAAAGTAAAGGCACTTCTTTGTTTTATTTGTCAAATTGTAATTTCTGTGTACATTAGGACTTTTGGCCCAGTACACTAAATGGTTGCTAGGTAACAGTTATGGAATTCCCTCGTGAGATGTCATGATTTCCACCCAGGAAGTAAAATTTGAAACTTAAAAAAAAATGGAGAAACTGAAAAAAAGCAGTACAATGTTTTGCAACATTTTAAATATAATAATCTTTACTGTGTTTTAATAAAATGAGTAACATGTGTACTTTAAAAGGTGCACTGTGTAACTTTTTTCCATGGGGATGTTATTGCTTTGTCTGGAATGTTTCACAGTATAGAACCTTTCTATCTTCATGGAGACCAAACCAGACCAAGTTACAGGTCAGATCTGTGGAGAGGCGACCCTGCTCACAGTCAGAATGCCTGTTTTTTTTTTTGTTTTTTTTTATGTCATATTCTGAAAGATTCCAGACAGAGCAATGACATATCCATAGTAAGCAAGGAACCGCCAACCAAAAAGTTACATAGTGCATCTTTAAATTCATGGGGAAAGAAAACAACGTTGGCCATATATGGATCCTAGTCAAAATAAGTTACTACTTTTACGTACTTTTACTTACATCACACAAGTTGGAGCATCTAATGACTTGATATGGGTTTTAAACAAATTAAACAACAAAGATCACCAATTTTGCATTTGGCGTGATGAAATAAATTAAATTTGATGTCTTAATTGTAAGCGTAGCCTTCAAAATGTGTCTGGGTTTTGCATAATCACTTTAAAATTGTTAGTCCGTCCACTTGAAACTTAATAGAGCCACGTCAACTACAGGGACATTAAGTGTTCCCCACGGCTGTGAGCGAGGGTGTGGAAATGTGTTTCATAAATGTAAGAATTTGAGATTAAATGGCAGTGACAGCATGTTTGACAATTTGCTCTACAACGTTGTTTTGGGACATTTTAAAAAGTCTAATTAACACAAACGCAGAGATAGCGAAAATACATCCATACTTGATCACAGCAAGAGATGAAACTGGCTCTTAAAGGCGATGTATGTGATTTTTACTGTCTTAAAAACCTGAAAAACATAATTAGTTTATTACAAGGTCCATTACTTTGCATGACTTTGAATTGCTTTTAAGGCATGTTGTGTTTTATTTTATTTGTTGGAGTAATTCTGGTTTATTCATCTATCTACATCTCGAAAGCTCAAAATGTGCTATTCCAACTTGACGTGGGAGTTTAAGTTAACAGCTATTTTTATGTTATATTCAGTAGAGATGGGTAATTCCAGGACTGAAATTAATCATATGATTCTAGTAAAGGTGAATGGAGTTTAAAAACACATCTGCACACTTTCTGTATTACCACGACATCACAAGTTGGAACAAAGTGTTTTCAGTATGAGAGAAGAACTCAGCCTAAATCTGCAGGGTTTTTGTGTTAAACATGTGTGAATAAAACAAAACACAACTCCAGGTCTGTTTGTGATGAGGAAACAACATTATATCAGATCAGAAAATAGCGTAACACAGACATTTTAAAGGGTTTGCTCTGGTCCAAATTCGTTGCTCACTTACTTTATGCATTCTGAGCATCTTAATAATTTACAACTTTTCACAATTTTCAGAGACCAGAGTGGACGAGCAACTGTGACCACCCCAGCCCATGGGCATCTGTTTGTTGGATTTTGCACCGCTCACTCTCCTCCTCCCTTCTAGGTTCCAGTGAGTGGGAGGGACTGACCAATTTGATGCAGGTGATTGTGGTCGAGGCTCGGCATCTTTTAAAAGCTGCCTGAGACTCAGATTTCTTCTTTCTTCTCTCCACCATGCGGCCGCAAGTTTGTGTGAACCTTGTTTGAACCTTGTTTTGAATGAAACATGTGTGAACTGACTCATGAGTTTTATGTCATTTTATAATGCTGTTACCTCAGAAAAAACATATCTGGATTTGTGTTTGACTAACATGGAAGTATTTGTTGTGCCGAGAAAACAACTGATCTTCAATTAAAACAAAGAACAAAACAACATGAAACTAAATTTCAGCTCAACCATGATTCTAAGGTGCACAGTAATACATGGTATGTGCTTGTTATAGATGATAATATTTCATTGGATTTTGAATTTAACAAGCCATTGGAAATGTTTAACTCCAGAGAAAACATGAATTGTTACCTGGTCCCCGAAGGGTTGACCAGGTTTTGTATTCACCCTGTGTGTGTGTGTCTGTGTGTCTATCCACCTGCGATAATTCTGCCATTTATGTACCAATTGTCACCAAATTTGGTATGTGGATCAAGCCTCCATGCCCAATGCCGCATAAAAAGTTTGGCGACAATCCAATGTCATTTGAGGTCACATGGGTCAATTGAAAAGTCACACCATTATAAAGGACAATTTCGGCAATTTCTGAACCATTTGCAGCCTAAAATATTCACCCAATCATCACACAAGTTGGCACACACATAACCAGGGTACACTGGATGTTACAGGTTGAAACTGGTCAAGGCCACTTGAAGGTCAAGGTAACAAGGTCAAATGCATTTTTGGTCATAACTCCGTGAAGGATCGAGCTCGAGCAACGGGAGTGTCTCAAAATCTCAGAAAAAATATTATCTATTTATAATTCTATGCATTTGTATAGTGAAATATGAATAGTTTTCCAGATCACTAATTATAACAGTAACATTCCTTTCTCTTTCAGTTTATGCTGTTAAAATTCTAATTGGAATGAAAAAAATTCCATTTCTTCTTTTTCTGGTGATACACAACACACTGATCTACAGTCACACAAGTAACATATACACAACTCATGAAAAATAACATTTTGGTTACACACTAGTACACACATATATTCTCATGTGTGACCCATATCACACAAATGTTGATAGGCCTGTACAGATACACACATTGCATTGTTAATAGAACGATCATGTAATATGGACTGGGCTCCTCATAAGCTGCTTCCGTGGTGATGAACTGACCCACCGACGCCTCATGGGGGACCAGCAGGTTGCTATCTCTGATTGCTCTTGTTTTTATTCTGAATTTTAATTGCTGTAATTTTAATTATACAATTTCAATGTGTTTAAAATAAAAATCACATTTCAGCACAGCAAATATTCAGCACATATAGTTTCAAGCCCTCAAATTCAGAGAGTCAAATTCACAAACATTTCACAGCAAAGATCCAAGATACCATGGCATGAGGCCCTTTTTAAAGTACAAAAAAGTATACTTAAACATTCAGCTATTGAAATTCCAAATGACAATATTTCAAACAGTTTTCAGTTATAAAATGAAAGTTTAAAATTCAAAATCTGATGAAAAAGTATCTTCCATATACTCAGAACTATTGAAACTGAAAATGTTTTGTCCTCATTCATTTCTCCACTCTGACTATGCATATGAATTTTACAGTCAAAAGTTCTCAAAGCCTCAAAATGTACCTTACTGAATCAAATCCTTTATAGAAGCTGTTTTTCCTTCAAACTCACGCTGTCAAAAGTGAAGCCCATTTCGTGCCCTTTCACTCACTCTCTGACTGGCACGCCTGTTTTCTCTCACTCTTGTGGATCATTTGTAATTTTATTTATGAGTAGTTGATGTGCTGCTATTTTCCCAATTATGTGAACAAAGGCAAAGTGAACAATTTGAAAGATGGAGCACCTGGGACGAATGCAGCTGATGAAAGAAAAAGCTATCAGAATTGTGTTTTGTTGGAATCATTACTGCCATCAATAACACACACGCCAATGAAATACCATCAGGGAGACTTTTAGCTCCACAGAATCAGGCGGCTTTCAGGAAAATGTGGACAAAGAATGAATATGAGGTGCAAATTAAAAGTGCATTGTGTAACTTTTCTAGTGGAAGATCCGTCAAAAGCATTTCTCCGTGGAGTTATTGCTTTGTCTGGAATGTTTCGCAGTACAGTGTTAAACTTTTCTATCTTCGTGGAAACCAAACCAGACCAAGTTACAGTTCAGATCTGTAGAGAGTCAACCTCACTGAGTCAGAATATGTATTTTTGTAGGTATTTTTGAGCCTTACAGCCACCTGGAATTTAATGAACGTAAGGTAGAGATGTTTAAAGAACATTCCACGCAGAGCAATGACATCTCCACAGAAACAAGCGGGTGACCCAAATGGAGAAGTTACACAGTGCACCTTTTTTAAACCTAAAACTGAAACGGGATAAAGTTAAAACCATACTTTGGAACATTCTTCACAGAGATAAGTTTTATGCTGCACTGTAATAGCTGTGAAATTATAGCTAAAAGGAGCGACATTTCCATGGCAACAAGCAGGTGGATTCCCTTTTCCAAAAGACTCTGCAGATGCCCCTCCACCCACATGTCCCTCACCATTTATTAGTTGTAGTTGATTTCATTTTTTGCACTTATTAGTGCTTCAAAGATTGTACATTGAATCCCCAAAACATTTCTAAAAGTGTCCTCATTTGAAATAACACTGTTAAAGCCATATCTAATGAAAGTTTTAATGACATGCGAACATTTGACTTTATTTGAGTAGATTCAGCTTGACAAATAAAATGATCTACCAATGGAAGTGCATTTTTCTTAAATCAAGCAATATTTGATTTGTGGGCTGTGCTCTGTCAGTTCTGTTACCAGAAGATAGCGGTTGATAAGTGGTTGACTCCATGGCCAGATGAATAGTTACGTGAAAGAAGTTTAATAGCATCAGGATGTTCCATATTACATCTTCGCAAGCGGCCCAGGGAGGCCCAGGCAAAGAAAACCATCAGTATTTATAGTTTTATGATAATGAGTTGAATGGGTGTGTGTACATATACAGAGACAGTCACATAGTCGTATATCACACCAAGGTAAATTGGACCCACCTATACTGGACTGGAAACTCCAGTATCAACAGAATATTGTTGTAAATCTAACACACATTTGGAGAAGTAGCAAACCTTACAAGTTCAGTCGTAAAGAATTGGCTTAGGTTTTTTCAGTTCATCACTCACCACTTTTGTTGAACATCAAACTCAGAAAAAGGACCGTAAATGCTCATACTGATCACAGGCTTCTGACAATGTATTCTTTAATCCATTTTATTTTCAGACTAAACTTTTGTTGTCTGTGTTTGCTAATGTGTGCTTTGTGCCCCCATGCTATCTGCTGAACATTCCACCATAGAGATGCGTGTAGATCCATATATGTCTGTGTAGAACAATCCCAGCATGTTGTCATGGCAAAGCTAGCCAGACTGGCGCCACCTAGTGCCTCCACTCAATTGAATTTCTCTCCAGCCACTAAGTCAGGAATCGGAATACACTAGACAGTTTGCAAGAACCCTGAAGTTCTAGACCACGCACCGGCCAAAGTGCGAAGAGCTGTGTGTACAACAGTAAACAAATGATTGAGATTGAGGATTTAAAGCCGGAACAAAGAATGCTTGAATCTTATCAAGGGGAAAAGACGTTATTGTCCTTTTATTCCTAGGGGATTTGGGAAAAGCTTAATATACCAGTTAGCTTCATTACTGTCACATTACATACACCACAACCAAATAGCAGCGATTGGTTGAATTAAAAAAGATTTTGAAAGTGCCCACCTACCACTGAGTGAACAAATCCTAATGCTGCGAGGTCAGACGGTTTCTACGAAGTGAAACCGGCTGATGAATCAGGCTACTGCAAAGCATCAATATATCTAGATCTTCTAGATTAATATATCACTTTTCCAAACATTTCCAGATGATTTAACAAATCGCCCCATTTCATCTCCTCATATGGTCTGTTTCTGTTCACTGTTCTTCTTTGATTTAAATATGCAGATTAGCCCTAAACCAATGCAGCATGTTCCGTATGTAAAATGAATGTGGCGCTTGATGTAATTGCCTGAGGAGCACAGTTTCTCTGTAAATGAAAAATATGCTAATTACTGCAGCCACATATCCTGGAAAATCATGCATTATTACACAGCCGGTACATGTGAACTGATCAAAAAATAATAGACACTACACATGTTCAATTTCAAAGCTCATATCTGCATTATGTAACTTTCCTGCTGGATCTGTCACCTGCTCATCACCATGGAGATGTGATTGTGTTGACTAGCATGCATGGGTTATGTTATGCCAGGTGACCACTGTGCAATTTTGACTGTCTACAGTCAAGATTATTAACCTCGCCCAGCAAGATGGATTCTAACAATATTTGAGAGAATCCATCTTGGAGTGTACTTTTACATGCTCTATGGATAATTGACTGGGCGGACCAATCACAGAGCAGCATTCAGGTTTGTGTAGAAGTGCCCAAATGAGCCAAAACAAACATGGCGAAACTGACAGACACTTCAGACTATTTTAAAGTCAATATGGAGTATTTAGTTTGTGAAAAATGTGCAGAAGGTAAGAGCTCTGAGCATTTGTGGACAAGGAAGATGTCTATGCTTTTCTCTACACTGAATGTAACAAAAGTAATATTTTTCCAATCGGATTTTAATAAATGTCACGATGTTGTGCATTTTCAATGTGAATCTTTCCAGATTAATTGAGTTCTACACAGATCCGTCTGGTTTAAACCACATCACTGGTCATAGGGAACATCTAAAATGTGGTTTGTGGCTCTCATAGTAATAATAAGACCGGGGCGAAGATTAAACGTAAAATGTTTGTACGACCAAATGCAGTCCATGTGTCTGATGGTCTGGACTCTTGGTCAAAGACAGAGAATCCTCCTCTCAGTCTATACAAACTATGCAAAATGCATACGACCCCACAGAAAAGAGCCCTTCCTCCCAAGTCCTGCCAGTTTACAGGGCCCATATTAATAAATGTCTAGAACTCAGTTGTGAGTGCAGCGTATCAGTTGTACGTTAGCTGCAGTGCAGGGCTAAAGACAGAAGCTACCACTTGGTTTCTAACCTAAGCCCTGCTCTATGTTTAGACATGTGCGCCTCGTATCTTTGTTTTCTCCAAGTCTTGTTTAGAGAGGGCTGCGTCTCCTCTGAGCCCATTGTTCAAAGTGTTTCATGTGTTAGATTTGTGTTCTCTGTACAGCTCCCGCTCCAGGGCAGTTCAGTGCAGGTTACCATGGAGATTCACTTTTATAACATAAGGAGCGTTAAACGAATATTGCGCTGTAGAATGTGATTCTGTCTTTTTTTCTGTAATTGTTTCTGCTGCAAAAACCTAAAGAGCCATCATTACTGTTTTTGTTTTGTTGTTGCATTCTTCCTGTGAATGAGCTTGCCTTTTTACAGATCTGGCCCATAGTTCTTTCTTGTTTGTGTCTCTCTCAGTGGAGCTACTTAGTGGAGTTGAACAGAAGAACAGCCTAAGCAGCTCATTTCCCTCTAGATGCCCCGCACCCTCCCTGCCCCCTGTTTTCTGATTAGACTGACCACAGCTCTCCAAAGACCACCAGCACTAATAGTCTCTGCTAAATGGACAGCACAGGTCAATGGAGGAGAAGCAGAGGTAAAACTGTCATAAAACAACAAGAGCAGAGGGAAATGCTACAGAGAGTGGTTTTATAGATTTGGTTAACGGGGTAATCAAGGGCTTGTTAGGAGAGGAGGATGGGAGCCAAAAACTCTATCTAAGAAGTAAGATCTCACACTTAACATTTTCACTTAGTAATGGTACTTCAAAATATTGTGACTCATGTGGAAGTGCAAAGTAGTGGTCCAAGAAATTACTGCATAGTAAAAGTATTTGGGAAAAGTGCTACTTAATGAAGAGTGTAACTGTCACGATATAACCTCTGAATTATAATTTGAAGTAAATTCTAAGGACTTTGAAGGACAAATTGTTCAAATAAGTTCATATTGGCATCGTAAAGCTTTTGCCACTTGCAGACTCACAGTTGGAAGAGGAACCACAACTTTTACTCAAGTAAGAGTGTTACTTCATTAAAAATGAAAGTGTGCTGCTACAAAACTACTCTTAACAGTACAATATCTGTATAAAGTTACTCAAGTAAATATAATATAGTTATATTTGTATCAAATGTTTTATAAGCTATAACCTATGGCACAAAATGGTTGCTTTTCCAACATACAAGGATTTGCTCCCATGATAGTGGTTGGCTGCTTTTGTGGCTACCTGCCTCACACACTGTAGCCTGATTTATCAGCTGGTTTCACTTCGTGGAAAAGGTCTGACCTCACAGCATTAGGATTATTAGGATTAACTCGATGGTATGCAGGTACTCTTTTATTTAACCAATCGCTGCTACTTGGCCCGTAGGAAGAAGGACAATAATGTCTTCCCCTTGATAAAATTCACCAAACATTCTCTTTGTTCCAGCTTTAGATCCTCGATCTCGGGAATCGTTGCCAACACAGAATGTACGTCTTCGTCTACATCCATCTTGACCGCTTTGTTTATTGTTGAGCTGTACCACAAAAATGACCCAGACAGACGCTTGAGTTTGATGTCATGGCTTCACAGCTCTTTGCTGATTGGCCAGTGCGTGGTCTACAACTTCTAGGATTCTTGCAAACTGTCTAATGTATTCTGATTCTGATTCCTGACCTAGTTGCTGGAGAGAAATGAAATAGAGCAGAGGCACTAAGTGGCGCCAGCCTGGCTACACACACTGACTGAAACTTTTAGCTCAGTTTTTAACATCATATCATGGAATTTTAACTGTATGTGCAAGTGCAGCATGTGCAGATCAAAGGACACACGTAAGTGACTGTTGGACTGTGTGAAATGAGCAAGCTATGGACATTTGAGACAGACATTTTACATCAAAATTTGGCAGAAGAGCTTCCAGAAGAAATACTCAGACCTTCTAGAGCAAATACTTTGAACAGCCTTTCCTATTGTGTTCACCTGGTTCCACTGGACACTGCTGTGATGCCCAGGCTGCATGATATAGAAGAGGGACACTTTTTTGGCTGTTCCTCTACTCAAATGATCTATGTATGTATCTAAACAGTGTACATCCTGATATAATTATAACAAAGTATAAAAACTATGAAATGTATGATGACATGATTGTAACACGTAATTGAAAACGTGGGTACTTTTTAATGCTCATGAATCTAGAGCAGTGATATTGAGAGATATCTGGGATACCTGGCAGAGAGTAAAACAGTGGCTTCAAAAAGTTAAGTCCAGTTGTTTTTGTTTTAACTCACTTATATATATTATATTATATTATATCTTATTCCTGGATATCTCAAAATTTGCATCAGTTAAAGCAATGCAAAAAAAAAAAAAAAAAGCACAGTAAAGTTAGAAGTCAAAGTAACAGCTGTGAACCAATCATTGTAATAGTACTTTTTTTTCTCAACACACACTTCATCCTCATTATTTTATTAGCACTGCTTCAGACTCTGGAGAGTCCATGCTTCAGAGGTGTTGTTTCATGTGTTAAGTCATCCTCGGCTCTGTAAGGAAGTTCAGATTAGGTTACCATGGCAATTAACCTCCAGAGTATAATAAGTACATCTTCATAGAACTACACACTGAACAAGAAACAAAAGCTCACTCCACTCAGGGTTGTGAATAAAAATCTCTAACTATTTCTGGCACCTAAAGCTCAAAGAAATGAGACTATTTAGCACATAATTTAGATTTTAAGTTAATGATGGTATGGGACATTCGGCTCTTTTATGAGATCCAAATCTTTTGGGTCCATTCACTTCACACAGCCATTTAAAACACTGGCTCCTTTTACATTTAGACTATTTATATGACAAGACAATGTGAGCACTCACTTTGATCTAGAAACTAATCACAGAGGGAAATGATCAAGGGTCTCCATGAAGATGGAACTATACTGGCACTATACTGTGAAACATTCTAAACAAAGTAATAACATTTCTATGGAGAAAAGCATTTGAGGACACCACCAGAAAAGTTATACAGTCAGCCTGATTGATCATCTGGTTTCACTTTGTGCAAACCCTCTGACGTGATGTACGTAATGTGCTGCTAACGGGGGTAACTGGTATATTAAGATTTTCCCAAATCCCGTAGGAAGAAGGGCAATAATGTCTTTCCCTTTGAAAAAAATCACCAAACATTATCTTTGTTCCAGTTTTAAATTCTCAATTTCGAGAATCATTGCTAACACAGAATGTATGACTCTTCGCTGATTGGCTGGTGCCCAGACTCACACTATTGGGGTTCTTCCAAACCATGTAGTGTATTCTGATTCCTAACCTAGTCGCTTGAGAGAAATAAAATTGACCGGAGGTACTAGATGGCACCAACCTGGCTACCGTGGTTCAGCCTGACCCAGAATTTACACCAGGAGTGTCAGCAGCATGTAACGTAGGCAGAGCAGCATACTCGCATACTTTTAAAAGCTTCAATTTACACCAGAGGCAACAGAACTGCTCCAGTGACAACAGACTCTGTTTATTCTCATGTTTAAACACAAAACTTTTTACATTGTTCTTGTATTCATTGTTGACTGGATGAATTACGTTTAAATCACAATACAAAGATTGACAATAAAAGAGACGGTGCTTTGCAGCTATAACGAGTCCTATCTGTGGTGCTGCATTAATTAAGCTACTCACCATTTCACTTGTTGTTGTTTGCTCCATGCGCCTTTTCCTTCAGAGGCTGCTCTTGTAAAGTTTCTGTCTGATGCCGTGAAGTGTTTTATATTCATCCTCCATGGCTGTTAACTTTCCGTAGTCCACCATGAGTCATTCCCCGAGCTCTGGATGCGACCCAAGGTGTTTACTCGAGTGCAATGGTTTTATAGAACGTATTTTGAAAGGGCTTCAGAAGTTTATTTTGAAACCACATGCTTATTTTCTGTCTTTCCCGTGCTATAAAGCCTGCAGGTGCTCCGTTGAAGCTGCAAAATTCAAACTCCAACCGAAATTGAGCAGTACGTAACATCAAGACAGCCATTGTACACGTGTATGACACTGTTGTATTGGGAATTTTTGAATTATCTTATGTAAAATAATTTTTTTTTTTTGCTATTGTACTTCCTTACATTTAGTTTATAAAGCCTTCAATTACATCACTTACATCACATCTTGTTTCTGTTACTTTCCTTTGTCCCTAGCACTGGTTTGTAACATCAATGTACAGTTCAGTGCACCTCATAGCCTTAGTTGGCATTAAAACCAGTTATACAATATGCCCAATATGCCAGAGGGTGCAGGGACTGTCTCTTCATTAAAAGGAGAAGTAGTTTGCATAAAACTAAAACAAAGAGGAGCAACTGGAATTTTAAAGGCCTTTATTAACTCTTTCTATACGGAGCCAGTCAGAAAATAATGCTTGACAGTTAAAAATTAACCCCACAAAAAGGGTCACTAACTAACTATTTCCTGAGTGACCACTAACACCGCTTTTACTGTTGCATTCTTTTACCTTTTCAAATGTCAGATAAATTGGATAAAAATAGACCATAACAATTCTGTGAGGGTTATTAGGTCCTCCAGAGTCAAGGGTTAGAATTCCCAGAGTTTCTTTAACTGTCAGTGACTGATTTTGAGTAAACTACAAAACTTTTTCATGATTCTCAATTTCAACCCCCGCTTTATAACAAATAGGAGCGAAACAAATTTAGAAATGACTCATAGGAGGAAAAAAAACCTCAACAGTAGATGGGGAAAAAAAAGAAAGTTAGTTCCCAAATGTTTACACTTTTAAATTGCTGTGTGCATTTACTATATCTCTACAGTGGCTTAACATTTTTTGCTATATGGACAAAAATAAACACTTCAAGTTCTAGAGAGGGAGCTGGACTAAATACTGTACGTAGCAGGTCTATTTCTGATATTGGCGTGAATGAAACAAAACACAACTCACGGTAAGTCACTTTGGTATAATATACATGGCTTCAGCTCCTTGTTATGTGATATTTTGAGAACTCACCATTCAAAAGGTAAAAATTTAGTGTAATTTGTTAATCGCCTCGGCAAAAGTCATAGCTTTCATCATTCTAAAACCCATGGATGGTCCTTTACTGAAATTAGTTATGTTATTTTGGAACATTTGAAAAAAAAAAAAACGTCAAATGCTTTTCTTCATGGAGATGTTATTGCTTTGTCTGGAATGTTTCACAGTATGACATTAAACCTTTATCTTCATGGTGACCAAACCAAACAAACATGCAGGTCAGATCTGTGGAGAGGCGACCACAATCACAGTCAGAATGCCTATTTTTCTGGGTATTTTTGAGCTATAAAACCACGTGTGATTGAAGAGATTTAAAGAAGAGCTGTTACTGTGGAACATTCCAGTCAGTGCAATAACATCCTTAGAGTAGAGAGAGAGTATCCAACAAGGTGATGGACCCCCAGCCAAAACGTGGCATAGTGTACCCTTAAGGCAATCCTTCTTTAGTGTACACTATGCTGTACTAGAATAAAGTGTAATTGCACATCCACTACAGTAGTTGGCAGTGATGCTCTCATTCTCAGAGTGTGTGCAGGGAGTATTAGCGCTATAGTGTTGGGGTTTTTGCAACGAGCAAACACACACACAGCACAGAGCAGGAGATATGAAGTGCAGAGAAGAAACTGCATGTTGTGGAAAAAAAATATATCTCTTGATGGTAAATAGTTAATCCATTTACGAAGCCTGATGAGTTTTTGGACTACAAACAAAGGTTTATTCTCGTTACAGCAGAGATGAACAGGGTTTAGGCCTGCCCTGGCCACAGACAACAACCTGAGCGCTGAGTATTTATACAGAAATACAAGTTACATATCAAAGCAGAGTGACACTTTCACAGGCTGGTGCTAATCAACTAGATAAACATACATTTGAGGACAGGCAAGACAACAAAGGGCTTCCTGAGTGGAGACAGTTGTGTCTGATGAGCTTTTATACATGTTAATGACGGGTGTGGTTCTCAGGTAGAAATCACTTTAATTTACACAAAGACAAACTGAGAGAAATCTTTTCACAATTTAAATTTCCATCACACTGTATACACTACGTACATATACAATACACAAGGAAAGACTGCTGTGTTTACTGTGACTAAAAGTGTGGGCAGTGGACAGCATGAAAACAAATAAATTACGGTGTCGCTTAAAGACATTACACCCCAATCACGCTGATAAGACCCTTGAGTTTTTGCAGCAAAAACATGCAGAATATTTCCAACAATCATCACACTTGGTGCATGCTACTTCAGTAAAACACTGAGCACTGTTCACTATTTGGTACGCTCATATGATGCTGAGGAGCTGATACTGCTGCAGCATTACACATGGTTTCTGTCATGCTAGATGATTATGACACGGACATCGTTTTTAAAGATGACACACAGGAGCGGACTGCCTCATGCCGCAGGTGAGCGCAGCGTTGAATACAAACAGACACATGCTGCGTGTGTCCCGGGAGTTGCTTTGGAGATGCGACTAAAACGTTTGCTCTTGTATGTAGGCAACTGAAGGCCAGGGTGTGATGTGTCTGTGGAATGTTTTCTTCTTCCTGGGGGGACGTGATATAAAATAATTGAGAAGCACTTCCTTATGGGAACACACTACAGACAATACTTTTATTACTGTCTTTTTTTTTTTTTTTTTCCTTTTTGGCCAGTTTGGTCTCTCAGCATAGCTTTAAGCCTGTTTCAATTTGTGAAAACCTTCTGACCTCGCAGTGTTAGAATTTGTTGGCTCGTCGTTAGGTGGGTACTTTTTTAAATTTAACTATTTGCTGCTATTTGGTTGTAACATATGTAATGCACCGTTAACGGTGCAAACTGGTACATTAAGCTTTTCCCAAATCCCGTAGAAAGAAGGGCAATAACGTCTTTCCCCTTGGTAAAATTCACTAAACATTCTCTTTGTTCTGGCTTTAAATCCTCGATCTCGGGAACTGTTGCCAACACAGAATGTATGGCTCTTCACTGATTGCCCAACTGTCTAGTGTATTCCGATTACTGACTTAGTCGCTGGAGAGAAATGAAATTGAGTGGAGGCACTAGGTGGTACCTGCCTGGTTAATAAGCTTTCATGTGGAAACAACAAATGATCCACTCTGCGCTAAAAGATGCTTTAATAATTAATCAACTTGCCTCCATAGATTTAAATGAGACATTGTAACGTCAAAGGCAGCTTTTTTTTTTTTTTTTTTTTTGATATCTTAATTCCAAGCCTGATTTATTTATTTTTTCAATCTCCTTGGCAACAGTCATATCTTTCATCATTCTAAAACCCACGGATGGCCCTTTTACTCAAGCAATTACTACTCACTCGTGTTTGTAAGGTTTGTAAAGTGTATGCCTGACATTGTATTGCTGTTTGTAAGAACCCAAGCATCCAATGGGAAAATTAAACTCTAAACGCCTGCTTATTCCTCTGCATGACAGGTTGGCCTTAATAATGTTAATAATATCCTCAGGCAAAGTCCCTCCGTAACAGCCCATTTATTTGTTGGTGTGAAGTCCTAATTCGAAAAAGACGTAGAGGAGCTTGTCAGGTTTTTTCCACGATGTGACGTTAATTGTGACGGCGATTCACAGTGACAGCGGTGCATTGCAATTAACCCCGAACACAACTATAGGACGTGTGAATGTAAAATAAACAAGGGGTATATGTAGGTGCTGAGAATAACTGGTGAATAGAAGGGTGCGTATAGAAGCGTTTTGAGAGTATTAGCTATTGTCTGTTGCTTAATATCAGTCTGGGCACCGCTCCATGCCTCGAGCCAGATTCAGACAGTGCAGTGCAATTAGATGTGTTTAGTTCAGTGACGCATGTGAAATTTGGACAAAAAGTGACTTTTTTTTCTCCTCAGATCAGACCCGGTGGTGGTTTCCAATCTGCATCATCGGTTCCTCCAACCACCAAAAGCATTCTCACACCACTTTCATACTTAGCAATGTGAGTGAAGTGCCTTGCCTAAGGACACAGCAACAGTGTTTGCCACTGGCGCCCCACTGCAGCACCTGATTTTCCCAGCAGTCTCCCATCCAAGTACTAACCAGGCCCGGCCCTGCTTATCTTTTGAGATCTGACAAGGAGATTTGGCGACAAGAGTGTTTTTTGTTTGAGGGAAGAACTCAGCCTAAGGGAATGTTATACAAATGACAAAATATTTGATCGGAAGGGCTTTTTGTTTAGACTTTGATGGTGTTTTTGGGGCTTAAAAACGCAAAAATCTGAAACCACCCTTCAGAGTGGAAAAGTTGAATATGTTCCGCTGTAGCGTTTCTGTCTACACTGCCCAAGACGCAAAACTCTGGTCAGATCTGCTCACGTCTCGCGTACGAGTTTACGTCACATACATCACCACCTAGCGTCACCACCTAGCCGCCAATTGAATTCCACACACTTTTGCATCACTGTATACACGCAGATTTCCTCCCCAAAATGCTCGTCTAAACGCGGAATAAAAAGTGAAGACGCGATGCCACTTTTACATCTTGTGTTCAGACCATCATCATATAAACGTAGCCTGAAACTGCAGGATTTTTGTGTTAAACATGTGTGAATAAAAAAAAACACAACTCCAGGTTTGTCTGTGATGAGGAAACAAAATTATAACAGATCATAAAACGGCATAATATGGGCCTTTTGGAGTAAAGTGTTCAAAACAAAGCTTAATGCATCTATTTTTCATACATATTTAGGCTGCTGGTTGGGCCAAATAAAATATCAGTTTCTTCTGGGGATTTATGGCCGATAGCTGATACACTACAAATGGCAAATGTGCAGGATCTGTGTGTTAAACGTGTGAATGAAGCAAAACAGACAACTCAAGATATATTTGTGATGAGGGTACAGCATTATTAGCCTGATTCATCAGCCGGTTTCACTTCATGGCAACATTGGTTTTCGCTTGCTCAACAGTAGGCAGGTATTTTTTATTTAACCAATCGTTGCTATTTGGTCATGACGTATGTAATGCGCCAAATCCTGTAGGAGGAAGGGCAATAACGTATTTCCCCTTGATAAAATTCACCAAACATTCTCTTTGTTCCGGCTTTAAATCCTCAATCTCGGGAATCAAGAATGTATGATTCTTCGCTGATTGACTGGTGCCCGAACTCGCACTTCTGGTGTTCTTACAAACCATCTAGTGTATTCTGATTTCTGACCTAGTCGCTGGAGAGAAATGAAACTGAGCGGAGGCACTAGGTGGCGCCAGCCTGGCTACAGAATTATAACATAGATCAGAAAATAGTGTAATAGTGGGCTTTTTAACATTCCAAGCACAACATCACCATGGAAACAAGCAGATAATCTATCCTTTACCTGTCCAAGTTACGAGTCAAGTCTGGCGAGAAGAGCTTGGTCAGAAGATGTTTACTTAGGTTTTAAAGAAATCTCTCTAAGAAACCACATCATTGTATAGTTTGAAGTGTTACAATACAGTTATCTCTCTCCTCTCACACAAGAAGGAAACCAAATGCTGTTCCCACATGTAAAGCAATGGCTCTTAAATAATTTCCATTATTAAGCACTGGCACATTGGACCCGGGGGCCAGTGTAGCTTTCATGGCATTTCTTTGGTGCATATTTGAGTGTTTGTTAACATGTCTCCAGGCGATGCACTGACAGAGGCAGCTTGATTAGAGGCCCGCTCAGAACACTGTATCTTAGTAATTGGGAAAACTTGTCGCCTGCGGCCCTGTATTAAACGGCTTAAACAAAAATAATTCAGGCTGAGGAGGTGTTATTTCAGCATCGAATGCTTTGAGCTGGAAATGTGCTGTTGTTTTGTAGTTTGGAATTGGAGAAGGAAAGTCCCAAAGAGCAAATGCTTAAAGAAATTGGTTATTATTCAAATTAAGTAAAAATAAGACCTCAATTTAGGTTAATGAAAAACAACTCTGAAAACATGCCCAGTATTAAAAGCTGAAAGTTTTGCTATGGTGACTAAACCAGGGTCAAAACCAAGTCAAACCAAAACCAAATTAAACAGTTGTGATTGCAGCCATAGAGAAAGAGCGGAGGTTGCTGCTGTAACTCTTATGCCTTATGTGTGGCACCAGAGCTAAACCTATAAAAAGCCTGCCAGGATCTGCACTTCCTCTGACTCACACACCTCTGCCTGCTTGGTAACTTGTCTCTGCCCTTGCGCTCCACAAACCAGGTATAATTGTAACTGTTTTTTATTTACCAGTTGCTAGATTCCTTTAGGCAGGCTGGCCCCACGTAGTGCCTCTGCTCAATTTCATTTCTCTTCAGCAACTAAGACAGGAATCGGAATAGACTAGACTGTTTGCATGAAGCTGTAGACCTCGCACCGGCCAATCAGCTGTGAAGAGCTGTGAAGCAATGACGTCAAACTCAAGTGCCTGTCTGGGTCCCTTTTTTAGAACAGCACAACAGTAAACAAAGTGGTCGAGATGGATGTAGACAAAGACAGACATTCAGTGTTGGCAACGATTCTCGAGATCGAGGATTTAAAGCCGGAACAAAGAGAAAGTTTGGTGAATTTTATCAAGGGGAAAGACATTATTCCCCTTCCTGTTAGCATTGCAGTATATACGCCACGACCAAATAGTATAGTATAGTATAATGGTTAAAGTACCCACCTACCGTCGAGCGAACGAATCCTAATGCTGCAAGATCAGACGGTTTCCACGAAGTGAAAATGGCTGATGAATCAGGCTAAGATTCCTCAGCATTGGACACTTAAATGGAGTTTCCATGTTCTCCTAAAAACGGTGGTAAATAAGAGATGTGAGATGAAACAGCTGCTATACAAGACATGTCACGGGATTTGGTCCACAAGAACGAAACATTGAGAGTCTGAGTGCATGGAGGAAACGCACCTAGACACAGGGAGAACATGCAAACTCCACACAGACAGACCCGAGGGACCTGGGGAAAGAACCTGGAACCTTCTTGCTGTGAGGCCACCGTGCCGCCCCAGACTCCTCTGGCTCTACCAAAGTTGAGGAAGCGTGGATGAGAAAATGTTGATATAAAATCTTCATAAACACAGTAAACAATACAATATGAAGTCGAGCAAGAACTTAGCTTTCTGGTGGAGGGTCCGTGAAATGCTTGTCACAATGCTTGTAAAATGTTTCACAGTATGGTATTAAACTTTTCTGTCATCATGGAGACCAAACCAGACAGTTGCAGGTCAGATCTGAGGAGAGGCGACCTCGCTCACAGTCAGAATATCTGTTTTTCTACGTATTTTTGAGCTATAAAACCACCTGTAATTGAATAAATGTAAAGTAGAGCTGTTTTATACCATACTGTGGAACATTCCAGGCAGAGCAATGACATAACCACAGAAACAAGCAGGTGACGGACCCCCAACCTAAAAGCTGCTTAGTGCACTTTGAAAAACAATGAATTTAACTCATACATTTACAAAGCACTGTAATTCAATTAAGTTCAGAAACCCTTATCTTAATCCCCACAAAGTCTTGTATATCTCTCTAATGCTTCTTCTTGTAAGTTCTCTAAATGGAATTAGGCAGCCAGCAGGGAACTATTTCATGAATGTTGATGTTGTTTCTTTTCCACAGAAACACCAGCACCATACCAGAACATCTATGAATCCTAGTACACCGGGTCTCTATAGTCGACTGACTGACACTAGTGGTTCTTTGCTTTTTCATGGACAATAACTACACCTCTGTTCACATCTGTATTGAACTTGAACAGCTCAGCCCTTATTTATTTATAATTTGACAGTAATTGTGATGCTAACAGATGTATCAGCTTACACGACATTAACAGTGCATATGACAGCTTTTCACAGTTTTTCTAATTATTATAGTTTGGAAATCTTAAAGAACCTGTATTTCGCTAATTGTTTTGTTTCATTCACACATTTTCGTTTTCCTTTAACACACAAACCCTGCATATTTAGGCTAAGTTCTTCTATCAAACTGAAAACACTCTGTTCCACCTTGTGCTCCACTTATTTTTAAACTCCATACACCTTCACTAGAATCATTTGAATTATTTCATCCCCAGAATTGCCAATCTCTGAACAAAAGGAGCTGTTAACTTTAAAACTACTTCATGACATCACAAGGTGGAGCAGAGCATTTTGAGCTTTGGAGTTGCAGACAAGCTAATAATAAAGGGTTACTCAAACACGTGTCAGTGAAATAAAACACAATTCCAGGTATGTTTTTGATGAGGTAACATTATAACATGGCTTAATGCTCACAAGAGTCAATTTTGTGTAGTATAGCGCGTTTCCCAAACCTTTTTTCTGGTGAAACATATTTTAAAAGCCACAAATCTTTGCGACCCAAGTCAATAGACATTATTCGTAAATCACAAAATAAATTTGTGACCATTATTGAACATTTATGAGGATATTTTATTGTTGACTGAGTGATCGTGTCTCTCTTACTAACAATGGTTAGTATTACCATATTATATATATATATATATATAAGGTGTGTTTGACTATAAGGTGCACCAGAATATAAGGTGCATTAAGTGAAACAAACGGACGGAAGACACTTGAGACTTTTTTATTCCCTACAAGAAGGACTCAAATATACATTCAATAATAATGTGTTTAATGCAGCTTTGCACACATTTGTTTACGTTTTACAGACACGAAACTCGCTCGCTCCTTGTTCTCATCTTCTGTCAGACCATAGAACATGACTCAGTGGAGTATGTGAAAATCAGTTCAAGGTCAGTAAGCACAACCAGAATTAATACATAAAGCACACTAGATTATGATGCACTGTTGATTTTTTCAGAAAATTTAAAGATTTTAAATGCACCTAAATTTTTAAACAAGGAAAAACTGTAATCAGTGGCAAGGCAAGGTGGTGCTGCTGAAAAAGTGAGGATGAGGGGTATTTGGTGTGGTGGGGTGACTTTTGTTTCTCAGGCTGGTGCTAATGAACTTAACATACATTTGATGACAGCTAAGACAGCACAGTTTCCTGAGGGTGGGGACAGTTGTGTCTGCTGAGCCTTTACATGTTAATGACAGGTCTGGGTCTCCGGTAGAAATTACATTCATTTACACAAAGACAGATAGAGAGAAATCTTTTCACAATATAAATTTCCATCACAGAACTGAAAACAAATGCACCTGTATTCAAACACTAGTGCTGAGTGCCAACATGGCAGCCATGCTAAAGGCTGTATGTGTGTATGTATGAAGCACATATGAATAGCCTTGGTCACATATGTTTACATTTGACATTCAAAGCTATGCTGTATATGTACTTGTACACTGCTCCTGCTGCATTTCAAAACAGAAAAGCAGAACTGTAGGTTTGTACTTGTATGAGATATGGGTTCATTATTTCTTGGCCTGGACTTCCATGTAAAAAAGATGAACTTCTATGCTTCCCGGAAGAGAAACTTTAAAACTAGATTTGTATTTGTACTCTTCAGACAGTACTGAACGCACACAGGAGACAAACCATACGACTGTAAGGAAAGAGGGAATGCTTCAGGTCTGACAGGAACTGTCAGAAACATGTCCAAATCTTCCAGACTGCAGAGAAAGACTGCAGCTCTGACCAGTGTGGGATGACTTTGAGAAAACCTGCTCATCTGAAGGTGCACCGTCTTGAACTCACTAAAGGAGAAAAAGCTGCTGAGGCCGGATCATGTGAGCCTCAAGTCAGACTGGAGATCAGGCTTCAGAGACTCCAGACTGGAGTTGAGCTCTGTGTAGTGTCAAAAATTTAAAGCTTTAATGATATGTTAAGATTTTTCTTTTTATTAGAAAGACGTTTTAGCTGAAGTTGGTCCATCTTATTCTTCATTATTATTTTTAACGTTGAGGTTTCAGCCCTGCTTTACTGCAGTTCCCTTATCAGACACATACCTAAAAATGTATTTTGTTTTTATTCTGCTTGCTGCAGACTCTTGTTAGCAACCCACAGCAGAGGTTTATTCTTTTCATGGCTGCTGTGATGAAAAAATGAAATTAAGAAAATGAGAAAGCAAGGTCTGTTTTTTTCTTTCTTTTTATTTTAAGTAATTTGTTCATGCTTGTCTCATGTCCCACATTGAGGAACTTTAGAAATGAAACACACATGAAGAGGTGAAGTACTGAAAATTGTTAAACAGACAGAATGACATTGAATATTAGAAAAAGGGGCTCGTTTACATTTAATCCATTGTCTGTTAATGTATAGTTTGTTTTTCCCTCTGATAGTAGCTTGTCTAATCTCTCTAAGAAACATTAAATTACTTTAATACAGAATATTACATATATATCCATTTATGTGGATATTTGATTTGACCAATGTACTCCGCTAACACAAAAAGCATAGTTATAAAATAAGTCCTGGAAAAGTGCAGTGATTGGTAATTGTAACATAGTGGTTGTAGTGACAGTAAATGGGTAGTTAAAAATGTCTATCTGAAATAAAGTAATTGTTGTAAAATATCTAGTTGATTTTATTTTGATGAAATATTTTAGGTTGGACAGTGCAGATCTTTGAGCTGAGAGGGCGCTGAACCAAAGAGACAGACCACATCTGATCTCAAAGAGAGGGAGCCAGATGTTCATATGCTCAATAGAATTGTCTGATATTTTGGGAAATGGGTCATTCAGATTTATTGTCCATTGTAGCAAACTTCTGGTTTGTAAGTAGAGTAAAATGTTGTCGGCACTGAGACTAATTTCATGGTGAGACTTAGCTCTTTGTTCTTCTAATAATTGGAGATTTGGCCAATGGTTCATTGAAAAGGGTGAAAATTTATTGGGATAGTGGACATCCCTGTTTAGTGCCCCTGTGCAGTGTAAAGACCCGTGAAATAAGAATTAAGACTACTTTAAGATTAAAAGTAATTTTAACTCATGTAGATATTTGATTTTTGCCTCTGCTTTCACTTTGACAATGCCCCACCCCCTGAGTCCTTCACACCTCTGCTCCCGCCCACACCTCTATGGACTAATCCACCTGGCTGACTGACACTTAATGACCTTTGTTATTGAAATGCTGCCCTTTGTCTTGTGGGACAGTATCATGTTTTTTGCACCTGTGAGTTTTGCAGAGCCCACCCTCAAATGATCCTTGATGACTGGCTGATGTGGTCCAGTAAAAAGAGTGGGGAGGGGTGGAGGGGCACTTAACCCTTTAAACCCTACAGGCCAATCTGTGGACCCAGATCCTGCCCACTGCCATAAAAAATCTGACAATAACCACCTCAACATGCCATATATGTATGTACTCAGAAGAAACTCAAAACAGCCAGATCAATAATTTTCAGGTTATACAAACACAACTCAATTAAAGAGCAAATATGTCCCCAAATGTCACAACCTAACTGCATTGTCAAGTGCTAGATTTTTAGACTAAGCTTTTGCAAACAACAATTCTAATGCATTTGTACATGTGAAAGTTATATATCCACTTTATATAGCACATTTCACAGTTTCCAAAGTGCTGCACAAATGCATAATAACAACAATTAAATGATAAAATAAACGGTCAGATTTAATCCTATTAGTCTTAAAATAATAAAACCAGTAAAATAAAATAAGTGCAAAATCATATACCATTAATACCACAGGTGTTTGTCTACCCTTAACTATAACCAAATTAATATATATATATATATATATATATATATATATATATATATATATATATATATATATATATATATATATATATATATGTAAAATATTTTGTAAAATTAGGAGTCTAACCTGTGCACTGAAATGAAAACAAATGCACGTATATTTCAAACTCGAGTGCAGAGAGAGTCTGTATGACTGATGTAAGTAGGACACAACTGGCAGCCGTGCTAAAGGCTGTATGTGTGTATGTATGAGGCACATATGAATAGCCTTGGTCACATATGTTTACATTCGATGTGTAAGGCTATGCTGTATATGTACTAATACACTGCTCCTGCTGCATTTCAAAACAGAAAAGCAGAACTGTATAGAGCCACTGTTGAATGTTGAGTCCTGTGTGGGTTCATATTTGTATGAGATATGGATTGAGGACTTCTATGTAAAAGAGATGACTTTCTATGCTTCCCAATAAGAAAAAAAATATAACTTTAAATCCAGATTTGTATATGTCTTCATTGTGCTGCAAACTGGAGTTTGGGGCTCTGTCACCTGCTTGTTTCTATGGATATGTCATCACTCTGCCTGGGATGTCCCGCAGTATGACATTAAATGGCTTTACCTTACATTTTTTCATTTACAACTGATTATATAGCTCAAAAGTACCTAGAAAAACAGACTGTGAGCAGGGTTGCGTCTCTACAGATCTAACCTCTAACTTGGTCTCCATGAAGATAGAAAGGTTTAATACCATATTGTGAAACATTCCAAACAAAGCAATAACGTCTCCATGGAGAAAAAACATTTGACCACTCTCTACCAGAAAAGTTACACAATGGACCTTTAAAGTGCATATAGGTTAGACTAGTAATTTCACTAAAACATAATAACATGATTTCTAAGGTTTTACAACAGATCTGGCTTAGTTTTTCAGATTTATAATTTTATTTCCTGGTTGGAGTCGTGGCTCATATCAGAATAATATGTGCCACTCTGAATTTAGTTCTACACATTTTCAATCTTTTCTTTTTACATTTTTGGTTGGATTTTTCCATGTTGATGCCCAGACAGATGAGGGATTCTGTTTTAGAACTCATAGCTTATACTTCCTAATAATATTGTACTTTTCTTTTCAACTTTTTTTCTCACAAACTGCCACTTACCCATGATACATATTTACCACAGGAACTAATCCCACCAAACCAAGACATAATTAGAAAAAAAAAAACATGGCAACTGGTCAAATGCTCTTTAAATCACTTTTTTTTGTACCATTTGCTTTGACACTTTTGTCTCTAATCTGTATCCAAAAGAAAAAGAAAACATTGTGGTGTCATTAAAATAAAAATCTGGGAGCTCCAAAGAACTACAGTGTGGATCAGTTTATTCATTTTGCAAAATGTTTGTCTTTGAACCCAGCACGCAGTCGCAACGTTTATTGGATCTGTCTACCAGGATTGTAGACATATATGATGCAGCTTGAAAATTATTCAGATTTGAGAATATAAACACACATTTTATTGTTGACTCTCTCCAACAAACAAGTCAGCAATTAAACGTTGTACATGCAGAGGACCAGTTTCAAAGAAAAAGATCACATCAAATATTCAAACAACTGTGACTGATGCAGATTAGAGCATCCACACTATTTTAACAAGGTCAACATTTGGCCGCTGTACATCATATTAATGATTCAAACCTGCAGATTGGGCCAAAACAGACATTTTATGGTGTCAGCTCACTAATAAAATGGAAAATACAAGGTTAATCCCTCAATTTCACAGCTTTTGTCCTCTGCCCCATTTTCTATTAGTCTCCAATGGCTCGTCCACCATTTTGAGTGTTCATCATTATAGGTTTGTAAAAGTTGTGTTTCAAGCTGAGCCCAGAACTCGACTGGCCCAAAGTTTGACCATTAGTAAGTAAATGGTGGATGGCATGTCACGCTGCCTGCTCTGTGGATAGAAAAATACAGTTTAGAGAGAGTTGAGGTTTGGGCTCTTGGTTGGAGATGTCTGTATTTTCGCTGCTGGTGTTTTTCTGGTCATTTAATTGGCTGTAGGTGTTAGGAAGGTCACTAATGCTTCTGACCTCGAGCGACCAGTGACAAATCCATGTAAGAGCCGGGTCTATGTATCTACAGCACAGTCTCTACAGCCCATTAAGACCGCATAGACAGGGTGAGGGCAGAAAAGTTTGGATAAGTACTGTTATATTTCAAATGTGCTTCAAAATGGACTTTGAGTGTGTTCACATTGGTACTTTGGGCACACGGGTTTGTACTGCAGTGAAAATAAACCCCAAGATAAACCTGGACTAGCCCAGAACTAAACCAGGACTATGACTAATGAGAGGAATAACTAATGAGAGAATAACAGAATAATGACTAATGTTATCGAGTCAAACTGGACATAAGGCTGGATTAAGCTAGAATAGTAGCCAGGCTAGCACCACCTCTGCTCAATTTCATGTCTCTCCAGCGACTAGTTCAGGAATCAGAATACACTAGACCAGGTGTGTCCAAACTTTTTTCATCAAGGGCCGCATATCTAAACACACACAAAGCAGAGGGCCGATCGAGGGCCGTAGACTGGTGCACATTACAGTGAATAATTGAAATATGTGCATGTCTAACACATTAGAATGAGCCATCAATCCTTTATTCATCCGAAGATCCTTAAAACCAAACACTATATATTAAATATTGGCTTTATGAAGGTTGATTTTCAAAAAACTTGCAATAAAAAGTGAATTTTTCATTGCTACACGGTAATTTGGGCCAATTTTCCTGGAAGCCTGAGGGCCAAGAAAAGTTTGTCTGAGGGCCGCATTTAGCTCACGGGCCATAGTTTGGACATGCCTGCACGAGACAGTTTGCAGGAACCTTGGAAGTGTAAGTTCAGGCACCAGCCAATCAGCAAAGAGCCATACATTCTGTGTTGGCAACGATTCCAAAGATTGAGGATTTAAAGCTGAAAAAAGAGAATGTTTGGTGAATTTTATCAAGGGGCAAGACGTTACTGCCCTTCTTCCTACAGGATTTGGGAAAAGCTTAATATGCCAGTTAGCCCCATTACATAGGTCACAACCAAATACCAGTGATTAGTTAAATGAAAAAAGTACCCACCTACCATTGAGCGAATTAATTCTAATGCTGCAACATCAGACGATGGTTTTTGTACTTAAAATTTGAAAATACATCCAAAATAGAAGAAATAAGAAAATCTAAATGTTAGTTGAATTTAGAAAATTGGTTGATAGATCATTTTACTTGTCATGTTAAATCTACTCAAATAAAGTCAAATGTTCTTAATTTGAGTTATTAGTATGCATGTAGTCTCTGATATAGGCACAGTTCCACAATATGCCCTATGAGGTACTACAGAGCTTATTTAAACTCTTTTAAAATGGAAGTATCACCAGGGCTCAGATAGGTAATCCCATGTGTGACAATGCTCTGTGTTCAATGTTCAAGTCCCGAGGGCCACTGTGATTTGTAATCAACCTCTTCTGCACATCAGACATCCTCCATCTCCTGCCTTTTCATCTATGGGCTACCTGTAAAACTTCTACAACAAGGGATGAGTCCTCAGTCAACTTATAACTCAACACAATTACATTTCAAAAAGTAAGGCCCCATCCACACTAGTACGTATTCGAGTCGTTTTGTGGATGCAGTGTTCGTCCACACTAATCCGATGGAAAACGGCTCCAGAGACAGAGCGATCTGGTGCAGCCAGCTCCCACAAATTCATCTGAGTATGGATCTGATCCAGCACTGTGTGGGCGCCTGAAAACACTGATACGCTGATGTAGGTCTATGCTCCGCCAAAACGCTAAGAGGCTAGAGTATATGTCCTATCATATATATGGTCTATGCGTATGACCTGCAGACGTATAATCTTTTATAAAAAGTTGAATATGAACCATCTTCAACGCGACTTACCATCAGCAAAACAGCCCTCTGTCACAGAAAGAACAAATATAATCCACTGAGTCGTGTCCTTCAGTCCGACAGAAGCTGAACCGCATCAGTGCACAATAGCGAGCTGTTTTTGAACGCTTAGTTTATGCAAATCAGGCATTGCAGTTTTAAGTTTAGTTTCTGTAAAACGTAAACATATGCTCAAAGCTGTGTGGATCGGGAAGGCTTGAAACAACCTTTCTGGCCGCAAATCGTTTTCGATACAGTGATACTGTGGTTTGTTTCAGTGTAAACGTAACCTAAGAGTAGTTGTAAATGTTGCTGTGAAAAGTCAAAATGTGCATAATAGTACATTCTATACACATACCTGAAATACATTTTGTTCATAAATATAAAGTGATGGTTCTCTTCGTCTTTGGTGATATATGACTTTGTCAAAAATATGTGTATTGCTCAGCGACACAGTTTGACTTTTATTACACAAAATTGACTCTTGTGAGCTTCAAGTCATGTTATAATGATGTTACTTCATTAAAAACAGACCTGGAGTACTGTTTTTAATTCACACATGTTTGAGTAACCCTTTATTATTAGTCTGTCTACATCTCCAAAGCTCTAAATGCTCTGTTCCACCTTGTGATGTCATGAAGCTGTAGTTTAGGTGAACAGCTGTTTACCTTTATTTCAGTAGAGATTGACAGTTCCACATCTAAAATCGTGTGTATGGATCTAGTGAAGGTGTATAGAGTTTAAAAAAACACACTGGAGAACTTCCTGTATTATTACATGACATCTCAAGGTTAGGGTTAGGGTTAAGTTTTGGAAAAGAGTGCTAAATATGCAGGGTTTGTGTAGGAAACAAAACAACTCTGGGTATGTTTTTGATGAGAAAAGAACATTATAACATAGATAAATAGCAGAAAATAGCATAATATTGGCCTATAAAGCACAAACCGGTAGCGCCATTTTAATCCCAGCATTACCTATTTGGGGCCTGAATTAACAGTCACTACAATTTGCATGTTGCTTTGCTCTGGTCTTGTTAAATCTGTTTTGGTTTGCAGTTTTTGTACAAGTGGACATGCAATCACCATAACATTAGCATCACATTAAAGCCCTGTAATTACTCCATTATTGATTCTCTGCGTTCTGAGTCAGTAATGTGGTTAATTGTTGGTTTTACAAAAGAAAAATATCCATTGATTGCGGATTTAACTCATGACTAAACATGGCTAAATTATGTTCAGAGGTTGTGCTAGACATCGATAAAAATATTTGACCTTGGAAATCCATGGCGATGTTGTTTCGCCTTGAATCTTTGGCAGTGTGGCATTAAGACTACGTTTATATGATGACGGTCTGAACAGAAGACGCAAAAATGGCATCGTGTCTTCACTTTTTATTCTGTGTTTAGACAAGTGTTTTCATGAGGAAATCTGCGTACATATGGTGACGCAAAAGTATGTGGAATTCGATTCGGGTATGCATGTCAGGCGGGTAGCGGTAATGTATGTGACGTAAACGTGTGCGCGACGTGAGCAAATCTGACCAGAGTTTTGCATCTTGGGCAGTGTAGACGGAAACGCTACAGCGAAGCGTATTCCATTTTTCCACTCTAGAGGGTGGTTTCAGATTTTTGCATTTTTAAACCCCAAAAACGCTGTCACTGTCTAAACAAAAGGCACTTCCAATAAAATATTTTGTCATTATAACCTGCAAGCATTCTCGTGTAAACAGGCCTTAAGTGTTATTTTTTAACCACAAGTGTTACAGGTCAAAAATACCTTAAAGCAGACCTATTCTGTAAAACTGGCTTTTCAGAGCATATAACCATATTGTAGCGATTTCCTTTTCTCATTTACCCTCTAAGTTCTATTTGGAGTGATTCGCGCATGTTTGAGCAATCTTTAATCACTTATTTTCAACACACCATATGGCCCATACACCCCCTTTTTCACCACCACTGGTACACGCCCACTATGTACTTACTTTAGTCTCCAATTTTATTTGATTAATCAGTGATATGTGCAGGGTTTGGCAGCACTGTGTAGCCATTTTGGTACAAATGAGAACAAAATCTGCTACCCACCAACTTGAGCTGCAGCTCTCTAGAGACTGTGTGACTAGGGTTGCCAACTCCCTGAAAAATAAGGAAGGGACACCTCATTGGCAGGGCCGGTGTCCTGTCAATTTGAGCCACCTGGTGCTGCTATGCATGCGCATGACCCCCAAGTGCTGTTCCAGTTTAAATGCAGTTGATTTGAGCTCCTGATGTGGAGTAACAAGTCACATTTTAAAAATGTATTGGTTTTGTGTGTTTTGACCACTTAAAGGGAAAATCTCATGCAAAATAACTCTTTTCACATTGTATCTTCTGCACATATACAAGCACAATTTGGGTTTTGGAACATCCATTACACAATAGTTATGAAATCTTACTGATTTCTTGGAGGCAGTCACAGACCAGGAGCTTTGAAAGACCAGCTATTGCTCGTCCCCCCGCTCGTCCCGAGAAAACACAGGCTCCACCCTCCAAACGTGATGTAGGCGTTTTCTGCTATGTCAAACGCGTTATAGGTGTAGCTGACCTCTGACAATACATTTACTGTAAATTTTCTTATTAAGCGCCATGTATTCATTCATTCCACTGACTACACACGATTTTTGATTCTCACGGTAATACAGGACAAAGTGCGTCCCTTTTAAGTTCAATACGGGATGCGTACTTTTGTTTCTGAATATGGGACGATTCCGTTTTTCAAGGGAAGGTTGGCAACCCTATATGCGATGTTTCTGTGGAACTCAGCAGAGTTGTTTCTATATCTTACAATTTAAAATATGCTTATTATAACATAATGATCCACGCATGTCATAAATTATAACTAATATAGGAGGTACAAGCACAATATGTCTTCTATTAAACCATGTGTTCATACAGTGAGAAGGCTTTCTTGTCAGTAGATCTAACCATACCATGTCATTCCAGGGTGATAACATCTCTATCAAGACCAGCAGGTGCAGAACCTCCACCTGAAAAGTGGCAGTGCACCTGTGGCCCTTGGGACAAGAACTCATCTTGATATTTGGCTATTTACCTTCTCTGCAGAAATGAAACATTCATTCATCAGTGGAACTATTCACAGTACACACTAAAAGGCTGGAGCTATGCACTGAGGTACCAGTAGCTCTCCACCCCTTTCCAAGTAGCTCCCAAAAGGATTTATTACTCTGAATAATTTCAATTTGATTCATCACTGTCTGTTTTCATAGTAAATGTTTCTGTTAGTGCTCTCAAATGTTGATTTATCTGTTATGTTTATAGGCATACATCATGTAAATCTATAGTTGTTACCTTTAAATCAGCTCAATTTGGCATAACCCCTAAAAGGAGTACCTCTACATTTTCATTTTGTAAAAGTAGCCTGGCCTAGATTGTAGAAAGACCCCATGAGCAGATAATTTTTAATGAACTGTTCACATTCATCTTTGGACTAATCTGTAATATTTTTCAAAAGTAAAAGGTTACCAAAGCACAAGAGCACGCTGTTAGAATTGTTTTGGTGATATCAGCTTTAAGACATTTACTTTATTTACTTTTATTGCATGTTTTGGAAGACTGACTGAGCAGTCAAACTGTCACATATGAAAACAAACTAAACTCTGTTCTGAAAGAATCTGTTAGAATATATTAACAGAAAAACAAATTAACCTCACTGGATAATAAACAATAGACATCCACTATCAAAGTTTGGACAGACCTTTTTCAATGCATTTATACAATTGGATTACCACATTTTATATACAAAAGACATCAACTCTATTTTGAGTTATTTTGTGTTTGTTACATTCTACATGTGTGCAAAGATCCTAAAACTGCTTCTTGTGATCTTTAAGCCATGTTAGAGTGTTCTTACCTACCACCTGTCAAAAACATACCTTAACACAGTAACCCTTTACTATTAGTCTGTCTACATCTCCAAAGATCAAAATGCACCTTGTGATTTCATGAAGCAGTAGCTACAACAGCTACAATTCCAGCACTTTCTGTGTTACCACATGATATTACAATATTGAACAGAGTGTTGAAAAGATCTTACCCTAAATATGCAAGATTTGTATGCTAAAAATGTGTGAATAAAACAACATAACATATTACGACTGGGAAGTAACAAAAAAACAGGATGTAAAATGGTATAAATTAAGTAATAACTTAATGAACAGGAATGTAAAAGTAAATTAAATTAAACAAAAGGGATCTAAAATATTTACAGATATGGTAATTTACATGGTTTTAAACAAAAAAGCAACAAAGATCAAGGTTAACTAAGAAAACTACTTATACAATACAGGACTTGACAAAACAACCACAAAGTCAGTACTAACAAGCGTCTCAGAAACACAGAGTCACCACAGTGACAAAAAATGAGAGACACATAACAGACTAAACTAGTACAGAGACACATAGTAACACACATAATGGCACACTGGCCAAGGCCAGAGCCCCTAATCGGTACAAACAGTCTCCTTAAACAGGGGGATACAGCTTCAAGTGAGGCGAGATTGGCCAGATGTAGAGGTGCCCCACCAATCAGGGACCAGCAAGTCACCACCCCCAGAAACCCATCCACACAGGTAGAGGTGGGCAACACATCATGGGGAAGACATGAAATTGTTGCCACACATACAAGTTGAACAGAACTACAAAGAAAAGGGGAAAGTGTTAAAGACCTGTAACAACACAGATCAGAAAATAGCCTAATATGAACTCTTTAATAATGTTGGTGCTTTCAGTGAGAATCTACAATGTAAAGAAATCATGAAAATAAAGTGGAAACATAAATAAAAAGATGTGTCCAAACTTTTGATTTGTCGTATATGTGGTCAATAATCTGCAACTTTTGACTGAACCCAGAACGTAGAAAATCTCCTTGGAACTGCTTCTGTTTTTGCACTGCCCAGTTATTGACCAGGCTGTGTTTTTGTGTACAGAGAAATAGAAGTTTTAAAAGTAGGAATCAAAGTACTATTAAGATAGTGCTATGGGACAGTGCTGGAGGCCAACTGTGAGTTTGGTTCATGTTTTTAAATGTGACCTTTCCATTCATCTGAAGCCATTACCTTCAGATGTCACAGCGCCCCCTGGAGTTAACTATTAATGATGCGCCCTGCAGCTGCCTCTGTGGAGATCGAGGCTAATGAGCAGGGCCTGATCACAGCTCACCTTTAAATACAGACGCAAAGATCACACGAGCTTACAAGAAATGGTCTTATAGTTCAGAGTTGTTTTACTTGTTTGACATTAAGTTCCGTATTTTGCGTACACACTTCTTCAGTGTCTGTTCATCTCTGAATCTCCTTAGTTCAGGTGGGCGTGATTGACAGGAGGATTAGCCAATTAGGGACATGCATGGTCTGTAGGGGTGTAATGATATCCAAGTCTCACAATATGATACCTCACTGTACGATATTTATTGCGATATCATGGGAAAGCTCACGATATGGTGGGGAGGCTCGCGATGTTACAATATTATACATAATAACAAGAGTGACATTATAAAATGCATTGACCAGTCATTTGGTACATTTATTGTCATATTTATATCAGTGACATTTTGAACAGCTTGAAGTGAAAAATTCAAGTAACAACTAAACATTTATAAAGAAAGGCAATCCTAGAAATAAATAAAAGTGCCTTATAAAACTGCCTATTCAATAAATAAAAAAAAAAAAAAAAAAAAAACATGGCACAACAAACCTGCCTAGTCATTAATAAATAAATAAAAATACTTAGGCCCCATCAAACAGGAAAAACAATGAAAGTATTGGCAAAATGCAGTTAACAAGCGTAATCTAACCTTATAAATTCAGTTTAAGATTTTATTTTATTTTTTTTAAGAAAGATTGAAATGTCAACATTTGAGGGGAGAAGGACAGATCTCTAAGCAGTTACAGTGTCCCCTGCTGTTGAAAATACCCTTTCACTATGTACTGAGGGAGCAATCACTTGCTATATAGTCTGCCATGTATTTCATTATTTCTTGAGCGCTGTTGTGAGGCAGCGCTATTGTAAATGCTTCATGTATAATTTTTTTGTCCGGACTTGATTTTCTGAACACATTTTTGATAATTTTTGACGTGACTTCTCATGTTGCTAGTATTTCCCGAGGTGAACCACACCATGGCAGTGTTTGCATACTGTCTCTCGTTTGGTCACATTTTTCTATAGCGCTTTTCCACCTTCAAGGCACTCAAAGCGCTTTACAACAAGGAACCACTCACCCATTCACACACACATTCACACACCAGTGTACGCAAGGTGGGTTAAGTGTCTTGCCCAAGGACACAACGGCAGCATTCATCTGTGGGAGCTGGAATCACACCAGCCAACCTGTGGGTCAGTGGATCTGACCGCTCAACCTGTGATGTTTATGTTGAGAGCTGGATTCGAACCGCCAACCTTTAGATCAGTGGGCGAATGCTCTACCAACTGAGCTACTGCCGCCCGTCACTGCCGTTTGTCCGTCACCTTTTCACCTTTCTCGTTTTGTGTCAAGTCAAAACCGAAATGCTTCCAGACCTCAGACTTAAAAGACGCCGGGGTGTCCACAATCTTCACATGGCCACTATTCTCTGTATCCATGCTGTGTTTTTCACTCTCACCGTCACTATCATTGGCTGAACGAGCACACTGGCCGATGACGTGGCCGCAAAGGATTATGGTCCATGTAGTTTACTGTGCTATGCGCCATAGGAGCGGACTGCAAATTCTTATTTTTGCCTAAAGACACACAGTTTAATACCGTGACAAGACCACAACGTGGATAACGTGGCAATTTTACTGTGACGATATCGTGATATCGCCAACATCGCCAATACTGTTACACCCCTTATAAAGCAGCAGATTAATTGTATATTTCAAGAGAATTGTTCACTTTGGTCTAAAATAATGAAATTTGGCTCAGATACTCTAAGGTAAAAATTCAATATGACGGCCATTTTTCAAGATGGTCGCTATTTCTGTCAAATGCTCATTATGTTGTGCATTCAAACTGTGATGTAGGCATAGCATTTTGTGAAAATACTCTGCTAAGAATGTTTTTTTGGAGAATGGTGACAACCATTGATGACAACCATTTGATGGTTGAGGTGAACGCCACAATTTTTCAAGATGGCCGCCATTTCTCTTAAATCCTTACATCAGTTTATCAAATGGTGATGCTGTCATCAAGATTGGTACAAACATTCTTCAAGGAACATTCTCATGGAAAAAGGTGTGTGCCACTCAAAAATTCAAGATGACCACCATTTCTGTCAGAGCTCAATTAAATGTGTTAAGGAAGGTTTAGTTTAATAGAGTGAACATCATTACACAACCAGGGCACTGGTGACTTCACTGCTGTGAAACTCTGCATGGGCTTCAGTGTCATCTAGTTTTACTCACACTGTAGTTCTTGACTAGTAGTAATAGTAAAGGTAAGTTTAGTGTCCCAAATGATCAGAGTCCTGCACGAGTCCGCACCCACCCAGTACAGTACCACAGTTAGATGAGCTGAAGTGACAGGTTGTGCCAGTGCGGGAGAGCCGAGCCAAGGGTAAGCGGGGCAATACATGACTCGTTCATGTGTGCTTACCCGGAAGGTGTACAGACCACACGGGACTTAACCCTTATATTGTGTTTGGGTCAAAACTGACCCGTTTTCAAGTTTAGGTATGTAAAAACTACCATTTGCTTTTTTGTACTGGAACGAGGCTTCATCTAATCCTCAGACACAACTATTTTAACGCAACAAAATACAATTTTCACCATTTTAGTAAATTGTAAAGGTCTCAAAAAAAAGTGACATTTGTGGTGTTACGGGTCAAAAATGACCCGGCAGAGAATAGTGGCTGTTTTATGCATCACTTACAAGCTGTGGGCTGCTCTGTGGATCAAATATGGCTCAATGTGCCCCACAGCACACACACACACCCATACGCACACACACACACACACACACACACACACACACAACGGACCCCTTCAACACATCTCCACAATGTGAACTCAAACTTTCCCATAGAATCTAGATACACACGCACACACACACACACACACACACACACACACACACACACACACACACACACACACACACACATACACACACAACACACGTGCAAACACCACACACACACACACACACACACACACACACACACGGCCCCCTTCACCACCCCTCCACCACGTGAACTCAAATTTTCTCATAGAAAAATAATCCTATTCGTAATATAGAGCCTGGCTTCGTTTGCTTAATTCTGCTTTTTATTCATTTATTATAGCAGTTTGTGTTTTTGTTATTTTATTGTACATTTTCAAGAGTGTTTAGGGATAAACCTGCTGTTGTTTGAGTGTGTAAATTTGTTTATTATCGATTCTTGTCAATATTTTCTCCAAAAATATATCGTACTTCAAAATTTGTAATCCTTTTCATCTGTTCTCGATTTCAAAATCACTTTATTTTTTTTCTCCCAAGATATTACTTAATTCTGTTCTTTTTATTATATAAGATTATAATTATTATATAAATACATGCAGACGCGCACAGACACACAGGCCCCCTTCACCACCCCTCCCCCACGTGAACTCAAACTTTCTCGTAGAATCTATATTCACATACACACACATACAACGGTCCTCTTCACCCACGTGAACTCTTCTCTTTCTCGCAGCACACTGATACATTTTGAATCTAAAATAAACATTGTCATATATAAACAGGGTTTTAGTGAGATATAATCAGCTGTATTCTGTTGCAGCAAAAATCAATAAAATGCCAGTGACCAGAATAACTTGATGAAAAGTGGTGGTGTAGAAGCTATTTTGAGAAGGAAAAATATTTCTGCCTGATTTTATGTTTGCATCACCATTTGAACAATTAGTACATTTTTTATTTATACAGCACTTTTCACAGACATTTGCCACAAAGACACTTTACAGAGCATTATTCAGTCACTCCAGACCTGGTGGTGATAACCTGCTACTGTCCCTCCGACCATCACCATCACTCACGTACACACCACTTTCATACAAGGCAATGTGGGTGAAGTGCCTTGTTTAAGGACACAACATAAACAGTTTTTATGACTGGTGCCCTGTGGCAACTGATTTTCCTAGTGGTCTCCCATCTATGTACTAACCAGACCCAGTCTTGCTGAGCTTCTGAGTGCAGAACATAGAACCCGACGCAATCATGCATGGTCCTAAAGTCCTAGTGTGAATACACCTTTAATTTATGTAATAAGATCATTAGTTTTATTTCTTTATTTTTATTAGGCCCGAGCGCCGAAGGCCGGCGAAGGGCCTATTAGTTTTGCACAGTGAAACTCCAAGTGGCCGAAAAATGGAATGGCACGACGTGACTCGCTCGTAGTGACCAGGGACCCTCGCCATCACGTAGCAATGCGCCTGAGGTTTCCGAAAACGTATAGTTTGTCGGCCAAAAAAAGCGGAACATTGTTCTCGTACCGGAATATTATTCTTTCTTTCTTTCTTTCTTTCTTATTATTTTCCTCCTAACCAACTCACCCATTTTTCACCCACTAAACAATGACGAAAAGTCCTGAAATTTTGCCATCTGGTAAAACTCGCGCTTCCCTACGTTTTGGCTATTTCCATTTTCCAAAAATAAATAAAATGGCTCGTCAGCGCCACCAAACGACTCAAAAATGCATGAGGGAATACGAATGACACAAAAAAAAAACTTGCACGTACAATCATGAAATTTGACACAGAAGTCGATCATGTCAAGACAAGGAAAAAATATTATTACGCCAACACCGTGTGCTCCACTAGGGGGCAGCAATATTGGCTTAAAGTTTGCTTTAGTTTTACGAACTCCGAGGGCGTTCACCCGAACGAGCTCAAATTTGGTCCACATCATCTCAAGACGTAGAACAATAAAAGTTATCCAAATTGTTCACACACGTCTTACGATCTCTGAGCAGTGAAGCAACAAAAAATGCTCACAATTTTGGACATTTACAAATTGCTCCCATTTGCTCAAACTCGAACTCCGATTTCAATGAAATTTGAAACATTTGTTAAACTCTCTGCCCTGAAGCTACTTCATGTGAAAATTATGAATTTGGTGCATTAGCGCCCCCTATAGATTGAAACAAAATTTAATATGGAAAAAATTACTTTGCTCCCAAATAGTTGCTCAAAAATTTCTGAAATTTTGCACAAAATTCCATTTTGGCATCCTGATCCAAAAGTCAATGACACCCATGTCATATTTTTTATGGCGTTGCCATAGCGATGGCATAAACTCTCCATTGGTAAAATCTACAAATTCTGGCACAAAACTTTGGCCGATTCCACTCAAATTTGAATCGTTGATTGACACTCCGACCCTGAACACATTTATATAAGAAAATCTCAGATGGGCGCAATAGCGTCCCCTAGGGAAATTGCATGGTAGTGCAAACATTTACTTTGTTGTACACATATAAAATTTGGTACACAGATTTATGACATGGTCTTGATCAAAAAAGTCAATGACGACCCCATGCCATTTCCCATCGTGTTGCCATGGCGACAGGCCAAACATCTGCCCTTGCCAATAGGCCCGACAAAAACTTTGGCGTAGCCAAACCAAATTTGGTACACAGATGTATCATGGGAATAGGAACAAAAAACTATATTATGCGGTTGCTAGGCAACCAACAGGAAGTCGGCTATATTGGCTTGATCGTGCGACCTGTCCTCGTACTTGAACGAACTCGTCCTTGGGCGTTTGACCCAGACAGAATCATTCTGTATCATCTAGACAAGTGGGACATTAAAAGTTGTTAAAAGCTTTTTAAAAGGTCACACGGTGTTGCTGTGGCAACGGTGCAAATTTCAGGTTTGTTTTTGGGGCTCACCATCAAACTTCAACGAGTGATACCGGTCAGTCTTCGTTCCTACTCTCACCTATGGTCATGAGCTCTGGGTAGTGACCGAAAGGACGAGATCGCGGATACAAGCGCTCGAAATGAGTTTCCTCCGCAGGGTGGCTGGGCGCTCCCTTAGAGATAGGGTGAGGAGCTCAGTCACACGGGAGGAGCTCGGAGTAGAGCCGCTGCTCCTCCACGTCGAGAGGAGCCAGTTGAGGTGGCTCGGGCATCTGTTCCGGATGCCTCCTGGGCGCCTCCCTCGGGAGGTGTTCCGGGCATGTCCCGCCGGGAGGAGGCCCCGGGGAAGACCCAGGACACGCTGGAGGGACTATGTCTCTCGGCTGGCCTGGGAACGCCTCGGGGTCCCCCCGGAGGAGCTGGAGGACGTGTCTGGGGTGAAGGAAGTCTGGGAGTCCCTGCTTAGGCTGCTCCCCCCGCGACCCGGCCCCGGATAAGCGGACGAAAAAAAATGGAAAAATGTGAGCTCTTGCAGAGATGACCCTGCTGGCCCATAACGTTTTTTTTTTTTTTTTTTTTTTTTCCAATAATCGCACTCAGGTGTTTACAGTATCCTAAGAATGATTAGATCTGTTTTCCAAAATGTAAAGAAATGTTGCCTACATGTTGTTTTTGAGTCAGGCATGAGTGTGGACAGCTCCGTGTTTACAGGGGCCAGGGCCTATTCCCTTGACGTGCTGAGGAAGCATGGCTGTTTTACTAGTTACACTAAAAGTTAGTGAAGTCAGTTTGATCTAAAATACTGGAGATTGTATCAGGAGCCCCAGAGGAAGATAGTTTTGGGGAAAGAGGGACGAGAAACAGAGAAGACCAGAAACATGTCACCACTTTACACCACTGGACATGCCAGTGTTTCGGTTCTCTGTGTGATCATGTCAAGCTCTGATTTGTGTTCAGTGGTGATGAGATTTTGCGCCACCCTCAGGCTGCATCAAGATGTTTCATCATGAAGTATCTGATGTGCTGTTTTGATTTTCTAATTCAACAAGTAGTTTTCTGACTCCAATCAAACTTGTGTCTGACATGATTACAATAAATATTCTGGCTTCAGAGTTATGTCAGTTCTATTGCACTTTTGCCGATAAGTTGATTGGTGTTGTTTATTGACTATGATAAGAATGTTATCTAAAAAAATATAAGGACTGACCCAAGTTCTCCAACACAATAAAAAAGACGTATACCTGCCTTGAACTTATAATCTATGACACCAGTGGATTTTATATGAAATAAATCTGTCAAATACTTCATGTCCAGTGCATGTACGTTTGTCTCTTTCATAAAAAAACATAGCAGTGTATTTCATCAGGTCTGAACAACACATTTGCAGTACTGAATGTTTATTATACATTTATTTACAAGGAACATGTACATGGTGTTGGATTCCATGCACTTTTAGACCAGGCTCAACCAGGGATGGTGGCTCAACTGGTCCAAAGGTATTCTGTTATTTGGGTCCAGAGTCAGACAGGCCTGGAGGAAGTCACTGCACTCTGCAAAAACAAACACACAAGACAAGTTTTAGAGTGTACACTTCATAGTTGCTCTTCCCACTGTGAGTGAAGTTCTTCAGTAAAAACAATATATATTAAAGATGTGAGAAAGACTGCTGTTATTTGTGCCTTTAAGAATCACATTTCTTGTCATTTGTGCATTGTTTAAGGGTGAACTGTGTAATCTATCTTTTCAAATGGAGGTCCGACACCTTTAATGTTTTATCTAATAACATGAACACTAAATCATATTGAAATAATGTGTGTGTTTCTCTGCTCGTACCTTGGGACACACCGCTCCGACTCAAGATGGAAATGTATGGAAAACCCTTCGTGAACTAATTTGTGGCAAACGGTTTGGCACTTTTAGAGCGCAGAAGTTCATAAAGTAGCGCCCCCGTCTGCCACACTGAGGTAGGACCAGCGCAGTATCCTTCAGTCCCGAAGGCCTCAGGAGGGTGCACATGCCGGTGTTCCTGAAAAACAAAGAGAAACACATAGAAATAAGTAGGGACGTTGATAGACTGCATCGTGCATCTTTAGTGATATAGTATTTTAACTACTACTGCTACTATTGGTAATTCGTTAGTTAGGAATATTACCTTTGAACCTGTAGAAGCGCCCTGATTGGTCGCCAGAGCCACAGCCAAAGTCTATGACCCTGATCCTGGGGCCAGACTCTGTGGCTTGGACCAGGAGATTTCCCATTTTGATGTCTCTATGGAAAACTCCTTTTGAGTGAAGGTCCACCAGCGCGTTTACAACCTGACGTATCAGCTCCTGCCGGACAAAAACAAGAACGTGGATTAGAAAAGTAACTGAAAGTTTTTTTGCTATTTTCTGTTTTGTTGTTGTTTAGTTTAGTTTAGTTTTTTTTTGCATACCTTAGCGTGGGCTTCTGTCAGGGGTGCATTCTTCCGATGGTAACGGAGCAGGTCTTGAGATGGGGTGGGTCTCTCCATCACCAGAATAACTTTGTGGCCTTCATCCTGGAGGTACCAGTCCAGCAGAGTCACTGAGGGGTTCCCTCCGACCGAGTGCTGATCCGGAGCAGCTCTGGTCATCAGGACCACCTCAGAGGGGACAGTGAACACCTCATTTTTAATGCTCTAAAAGTGAAACATAGAAACAAAACAGATTATTACACAATCAGAGGCAAATGCAGTGTTCAAATATTGATGGGTGGTACTTTGTGATTTTAGTTTAATCTGATACAGTAAAACTATGGCAAGTATCACAATATTGATCTGATTCCTATGAGTTATGATCCTAATGAGTTTTACATCCTATGACTTTTAAATGCACTAACTGAAATATAAACAATGTCTTTCAAAGTTTTACCAAACATAAATAAAAACTGTGATTTGTGATACCTCTGTCAGTATTCATATTTGGTATCAGTCCATTCACCACTAATATAAAAGAGTGGTGAGTGGTGATGGTACCACACAGACTTTTTAGTGGACATTGATGTCCATTATTTGTCTGGTTATTTGATGAAACCGATATAACAATTTTAAAATCCATAAAATGTTGCAAAACTATACAAATGATGAAATATAACAACAAAAATGTAACTTACCACTCGAGTAAATGCCACGTGCTCTGCCATAATGTGTTTAATGGCCACCTGAAAATCAGACATTAGAACATCATTATATAATGGAGTAAAGTGAAAATGTGAAATTATTCATAGATATTATAGATTATATTCTGAATTTAACCTTCTCAGAAAGAAACAACATCTCTATGGAGACTGACCCTCTACATGAAAAATCACTTACTGCACTTTAAGTCATTTTAACTTATATTAACTGTGCATTGTGAAGTTTTGTAAATGATGAAAAGTGTAATCTCTTACCGGTTGTTGGTCTGAGATTCGGACGCCAGCAAAGACAGACCCAAATCTGCCCTCTCCGAGCTGCTCATGCTCCTTGTATCTCAGCTCTAAGTCACCCACTGAGTTCATTTTACAGAAAAAAAACCAAACATTATTATTATGATCATTCAACATGACCCATTCACACATACACAAGAGAATGAAGTGTCTTGCCCAAGAACACATTAACACTATTAAGTTTAGTTGTAGTTATGATATATATGTTTCAGTCCTGGTTTATATATAGTTTATGTTTTGGTCCTGGTTTAGTCCTGGTCTAGTCCGGTTTAGTGTTTACATGTAAATATACAATAGTTCTCTGTGTATT
>NW_026571018.1:31971115-32085446 GCF_026225935.1 Boleophthalmus pectinirostris | reverse complement strand
CCCTGCAGTACCTCTGTGACCCCCCTGTTGAAGACCTCTGAACTTAAACATGGTTAAATGCCCTGAAAAGTTGATTTGGCAGAATAGGTCTGCTTTAAAAAGTTACACAGGTAAATATAACTTGTAACTAAGTACTACCAACCTCTGAACCGGGGAAAATTACATGGGCTAAACTTGCACGGTGAATTTCCAAACACTGTTTTTGATTGGCTCCCCATAAGAGTCAGAATAGATGAGCAAGGACAGTGGGACAGTTTGACATCCTGCCATAGGCTATTTAAAACTATGACATGACAAAATACATTGAAGTTTAAAGATGCCTGCAGTTGGTCCATGCAAAAACATGCTTTTTGTCAGAGTTTCTGACAGTTTTTGCGTATTAGGCACCAAAACTTTCTTACTTACATCGTGATAAAATATTGAACAGTACCTCCAGCTGCCCTCACCTGCTCATGACTAATGTGTGTGAGAATGTGCCATAGCATACTGTATTATTCACAAGTGTGAGACAGTCATATCCTAATACCTCTCATAATGTAGAACACCCTATAAATGTTTTGTAGCACAGTCTTGGCATGAGTGCATGTTTCCACACAGGGCCATCAAAAGTAATGGCATTCAATAACAGTGTGCTTTCCTGTGGCACAAACGGTATACGCTATACAGTAAATAAAAGTCATGGCAGTCAACAACATATAACAGTGGAATATAGTGTGTAGCATATCCCTCTTGCGATTTTAAGATTTAATGGCAAGAAAACCTCCAATCTGCCATATGAGCTCAGCCAGGCTGGCGCCACCTAGTGCCTCCGCTCAATTTCATTTCTCTCCAGCGACTAGGTCAGGAATCACAATACACTAGATGGTTCGCAAAAAATCCCAGAAGTGCAAGTTCGGGCACCAGCCAATCAGTGAAGAGTCATATATTCAGTGTTGTCAAATGATTCCCAAGATCGAGGATTTGAAGCCAGAACAAAGAGAATGTTTGGTGAATTTTATCAAGGGTAAAGACGTTATTGTCCTTCTTCCTATGGGATTTGGGAAAAGTTTAATATACCAGTTAGCCCTGTTAGTGATGCATTACATACGTCACGGCCAAATAGCAGCGATTGGTTAAATGATAAAAAAGTACCCGTCTACCGCTGAGCAAACAAATTCTAACACTGTGAGGTCAGAGGGTTTCTATGACGTGAAACCGGCTGATGAATGAGGCTAGTAAGAGCTAAAAGGAAGGGGGGTGTGCAGTGTATGGGAGGCGGTGTATGGGAGGAGAGGTAAAATGGCGAGAAGGAGGGTAACCTCTCAGACTATGGCAGAGCAACATGCCATCAGTGGCACAGACCAGACTGCCATGTTAGATGTTAAATACATAAACCCCACTAAAGGCAGGGGTATATTTGCCTCGTCGCCTTTTCAAAAGGAGGATTTTGTGGTTGAATATTGAGGACAACTTATTGACCTTGAGGAATCAGAGGAGAAGGAGGATATATAATGCAAAATGCTTGATCTTCATGTTCGACTTCATGTGGCATGGAAAGAATTTTAGCATTGATGCTGTGATGGAAGATGGCTCATTGGGAAGGCTGGTCAACGATGATCATGTCCATCCTAATTGCAGGATGAGAAGGATATTAGTTGGTGGAAAGCTACACCTCTGCCTGTTCGCTGCTAGAGACATACACAGTGGAGAGGAGATTACTTATGACTACGGAGATGACAATTGGCCATGGAGAGAAGAGGCTGGTGGAGACGCTCCTGACGAAGCTGTGGAAAACTACATCTTGCCATGCAGCTCCAACCCAGTGATGCAACAGGAAGAGGTTTCACCGCCCCAGCTTGCAGGGTGGCAGTGGAGACTCATTTGTCAAGGATTTAGAGAATAGGTCCTTTGTATTCAGCTCCAGCATGGTGTTGCAAGACAAAAAGATTTTTGAAAAAGCCAAGTCCTCCTTGGTAAACTACTCAGACTCCAGCGAATCAGCCATCAGTTCCAGCACTAATGAAGATGTTCCCCCATCCACCATACAGAGCAAAGAGAAGATTCCTTTTGGGCTTGATCTTTGTGACTCCAGTATGAAACACGGAGATGATGATGATCAACAAATGATTGTGCCAATGTTTAGGAGGACTAAAAGCATCTTTATGAACAGTCCTGATGGATCTGAGGAACTTTTTTGACACCAATCCTGATAGTGGAGAAGAATATGTTCCCGCTTCAGGTGGAGAAAGTACAGATGAAAGCATGATCTGTGAAACATTACCGCCATCCTTGTCAGAGGAGACTCTGAATAGCAAAAGCTGTTCAACTCCATGTCAAAGCAGTAGCAGAAGCAGTGCAACAAATGTCTATACTCCTGACTTCACATGTTCTCTGAGCAGGGGATGTGGAGAAAGTGCCTCAGTATCCATTCCTGCTGTCAGAAAGAAAGAAGATTGATCTCAGATGTAGAACAAGAAGCATTTCTGTCTTTATTGTGGGTTTTCTTTCCTGAAAATGTCTACACATTTGGAGTGTAAACACAACAACGCCCCTCAGCTGCTGCCTTTCACAGCAGATGTGCAGAAGTTACACAATTACCTGGATAAGAAGTAAAAGCAGTACTAGCGTGATTTGGAATCTGAGGCGTCATCGCAGAACTGGGCCAGCTTGGCTAAGGTGACTCTGGCCCAGGTTAACCTGTTCATCCGGCACAGAGAAGCATCCAAAGTGTCCAAAATGTCCCTCTCTGCATTTACATCAAGAGACATATCAGCACCTCACAAAGATGTCAAACTTGCTCTCTCTGAGTTCCAGAAAAAGCTCTGCCATCATTTCACCAGGATAGAAATGAGAGGAAAGAGAGGTCAGAAATTTGCTGTCCTCCTGAGCCCAGCGATGCAGGAAGCACTTGATGTACCACATCAAAAGAGAAATGAGTGTGGTGTCCTCAAAGAAAACACATATGTGTTTGCCAGACCAGAAGCAATGTTGCTCTAGAGAGGGTCAGATTGCAGTTTGTCCAAAGCTGTGGTGTCAAGAGTCCTTATTTATTTTCAAATAAATTCTTGCCAGGCAAGAAAATAAATTCTCTCTTTCCCGCCCCAAGAGAGCGGGAAAAAAAAAAATTCTACAGGTCAATGTGACCCCGAGGAGAGCGTGAGGGTTAAAAAAAGTGTCTCCACACGTCTCCAACACTCTGGATGAGGCCCTATGCCCCAAATTCAGAACTGTCCCTTTAACAAAGGCAAATTATACTCTGGGTTATTTACATAGTGGATAGTAGATATAACAGAGGAAATGTTACTTTTTGTCTTTGTCTTGAACCACTATTTCTAACGTCATCCCTGTCTTCTTTGTTCTTTTTTGCAACACTTGGCCAATAGTTATTCCAAGCTTTATCTCTCCCTCTTTCTCTGACTCCCTTTCTTTCTCAACTTAGTAATATCATCCAGTAAAAGTTCTCCAGTTTCCTCGCTTTGGCAGCAAGACAAATTCTCATGTTTTCTGTGAGTTCACAAACTCTTGTGTTCATGTATCCATCATGTTCAGCTCCAGCAGCAGTGTTTACATGTGATACTGGTGCAGAAACTAACCAATCACAGGACAGCACTCTGGTTTGTGTTAAAGCCAGTGCTGAACGAACCAATGCAAACATGGCGGTGTCCACAGACGCACTTGCACACCTGTTTGAGTAAAAATATGTTTTGTTTTGCAGAGGGAAGAGCTGTGTACATTTATGGGAGAGTTAAGACGTTAAAGAGCTTTTTCGGCTTGTTCCGCTGTTGTGAAGCTTCAATCAATCAATCAAACTTTATTTATAAAGCACTCTTCATACAAAACTAACACAAAGTGCTTTACAGTGATTAAAAACAATCCCACATTTCCATCCACCCACCAACCCAATACCCACACCTGCCCGACCCCACACAACCAGACAACCCAAGCACTCACTCACACACACACACACACGCACACGCACACACACACACACAAACACGGTAAAATACATAAAACGACACATAGTAAGATGTGAGGCTGAATACAGGCGAACCAGTTGAGAAAACACCATCAAAGGAGCCGTCTATACCAGTATAAAAAAACAATATGAAGTATTTGTTTGAAAGTCATCTCATATTTATTAAAAAAAATAGCATTTACAGAAAAGAAAGAGAAAAACAAAACAAAAGACAAACACAACACACAGACCGCATGCACACTATACAATACAGGATCCTAAGATATACATCTCTCTGATTTTATCATCCCCACACCTATATTTGTAAATTATTGAAGAAAAAGAGCAACTCTGGAAACTCTTTTAAGAAAGGTGGGAACTTTGAGTAATTGTTGTACCCCTGTGACTGGGGAATGTTGTATTTTACTCCTGTAAATAGAAGAGCCACAGGAGTGATTTTGTGCCGTTTCTATCATGCATTTAATACAATGAAATATAAACATTATCAACAGTATGTTACATGTGGCTCATAAACTTGTGTGGGCACAAGATGGTGGAGTAGAGTCCACAACGTAAAAAAAACCCACCTGGTTTTATTGATATAAAAACAAAGCAATACAACATTTTCCTATCATCATTTAGCATTCAACTTCCTATAGATAACAATGGACATGTAATAAACAAAAGATTTGGTAAACTCCACCTTTAAATGGAAGAACCACTGGAGTGATTTTGTGCCGTCTCTCTCACGCAGAAGTTTAATACAATGAGAAGAAGAAGAGTGCAAAATCCCTAAAGTGGTGGATGAAGGCATTACCAATCACCAAAACAAAAGATCTCAGGCTCAACAGTCGATCACGGATATGATTACAGTGTCCTTGACTGAAATGACAGGAATGCTACTGAAAAATAAAATACAATGAACATTTTAGTTGTTACGACCCGGGTGGATCAAACATATTAATGAGGACACAGGAGGCGAAAAGGTTACAAAAGTAAAAGATGTTTTTATTTTTAAGATAATTTTAATTTACTTTAAAAATGCTAAAACCCCTCCCGTGCCCAAAAACTAAGTAACAACTGAAAGGTGGACCTGGTGAGCCGACCAAAAAGAACAAAATGATGCGGCACCGAGCCAACCCCGTACAGGGCTGTAGAAGCCGGTACCAACAAACTAAAGGAAAAAAGACATCCCCAAACTAACCTTACCAAACAAAAGGCGAAAACAGGACAGCCGGTCCCACCAGGTCAAACACAAAAGTCTAACAGCCAAGACAAGGGAGCGTGCATAGTGACACCCAGGTGTGAGGAGGGCGAAGCGGTGCATAGTGAGCGCGCAGGAGCAAGAGCAAGAGAACGCGCCACTCATAGGCGGCCTATTTATACGCGGACCAACCACGCCCCAAAACAGACAATTAATCCACGCAATGGGATTCGCAAAGGGGTGCCAGTACGTAACATTAGTAAAGGTTTAACTATATTTGACTGTTTTTAAAGCTTATATAAATTCATATTTATTGCAAACCCTTTTACTGTTTTTAAATTCTAAACAAGAAATTAACATGAAATCACACTATGAACCACATCACTGCAACTAGGCACAGAGCGTAGTATTATGAGCATATAGCACCATTCTAACCTATCACATAATAACATTTAAAATAAGATGAGTAATAACAACACTTAAACACAAACTGTAAAAAGTGTAACTGTGTTCTAGATGTAAGAGAGAGGCAGTTGAGTGATGAAACAATTGACAGTGGTGCATTTATTAATACAAACCTACATTTACTGTTATAAATTATATTTATAATATGTCTGGCTCTCAGATTAATATGTGTAACCCTCTAAAAGGTGTTCCACATATATTCATCTGGTGAGAGCCGGGTTACCAGTGTCCCCCATCAGCCCACAACATGCATAATAAGTACATTTCTCCTGCTGAGGCAGTCATGACCAAGCCTAACTCAAGATCTGGAGCCCACTGTCCTGACAAGTAATTTCCTGCTTCACCGACAATAAAACACTTTCTAATTAGATGCAGACAGCACACAGAGGACTTATTTTGTTCTCATGAGCTGCTTTTACCATATATCAGGGTAAAATCTTATACTTTTACTTGTTTCTATTGTACACATTTTAATATATTTATATATATTGTACACATTTTTATATATGTATTTATTTATTTAATTTTAATTATATTTAGGATTTCCAGTGTTTCCTCTATAAGAGCTCTCTGCATTAGGAGCGTGGATGGCTGCAGCTGCCAGGTCTGTCCTGTGGGCTCCTGGTGGAGGGCTGGTGCTTGGGCCTCATCTCTCTCTTGGGCCCTGTGACGGTTCCTGGTGGCAGCAGACGACTCTCTGCTCCTGGTGTAGACAGACCTCGCTGCTCCTGGTGTAGACGGCTCTCTGCTCCTGGTGTAAACGGCTCCTCTGATGGTGCTTTCTCAATTGGCTCTCCTGTATTCAGCCTCACATTTTACTGTGTAGTTTTATGTATTTTAGCACATTAGTGTGTGTGTGCATGTGTGTGTGTCTGGGTTGTTTGGTTGTGTGGAGTCAGGCAGCTGTGAGGGTTGGGTAGGTGAGTTGATGGAAATGTGGGCTTGTTTTTAATCATTGTAAAGCACTTAGTTTTACATTCTTGTATGAAAAGCGCTTTCTAAATAAAGTTTGATTGTTTTGCACCAGTGGAGATATCAATCAATCAATCAATTTAGTACTAATACCTGCTTAAGTGAGTATCTTATTTCTCACATGGAGAGAGAAAAGAAAAAACTGATGTGTGTCATGTGTGCACGGCCCCATGCAGAATCACACTACAGACAAGTGCCTTTAATCTGCAGCTGCTTCGTTTCTGTCCATGGCGTTCATTTATATTCATTAGCTCTTTGAACCTGAAAACACAGAGCACCTCAGCGGAGCGGTGAGGTCAGAGTCCATTACTGTCACACCACTTTTACTGCAGACTTTAAGACTGACATCAAGAAGTTTGGTTACAGAAGAAAGTTAAAAAATGACTAAAATTCAAATAGTTTGGTCGGATTTCTGGAGCGGCTGAGACAGCTCTGTGTGCATGTCTTAATAGGCTTCAAATTCATCTTACAGCTAAGTGCTCCTGACTCCTGATTTTGTATTTAAGTGCTCACCTACTACTCATGACAGCAGCATGAAAGAATGGGTCAAATGCAGACTACTTTTAGAGTAGTTGTTATACAGTAGCTGAAGTGTCTAGAGGTACAGTAGACCTATAAATGTTTGAAAACTGTAGTGATGGTGGACATTATTGTACAACTGTAGTAGTAGTAGTAGTAGTAGTAGGTTTAATCTTACTTTTAAATGTAACGTTTATTGTCATTTCATAGAGATTATGCAGATGACTAGCCAGGCTGGCACCACCTAGTGCCTCCGCTCAATTTCATATCTCTTCAGTGACTAGGTCAGGAATCTGAATACACTAAACGGCTTGCAAGAACCCCGGAAGTTGTAGGCAGCACACCGGCCAATCAGCAAAGAGCTGTGAAGCCATGACATCAAACTTAAGCGCCTGTCTGTGTACCACAAAAGAGACCCAAAGCGGTCGAGGTGGATGTAGACGAGGACAGACATTCTGTGTTGGCAACACATCACTGAGTGTTCTAGTCCATTACATACGTCACAACCAAATAGCAGCGATTGGATAAATAAAAAAGTACTCACCTACCGTTGAGCAACAAAATCCTAATGCTGCAAGGTCAGACTGATGAATCAGGCAAGCAGATGACGTCACAACATTCATTTTTTTATTTTATTTTTAGTATGAGTTGTAACATTATTTGAATGTCATTGAAACAAATTACATTTGCTTCTCTAAAAGCTCAAAACATCTAAACGTCTAAAATGTGAAATGTGAAATCTGCTACAGCTTAAAAACAAATATAAAAGTCTACAACTGAACTAAATATTTATGTTATCAGATGTGGAATTTAGTCAAGTAGGTGACCTGATAAAGACCAACCTGGAAATGAAAAACAGGAAAACTGCAACATTCACTCCACTACGAGTTTGTCATTCAGCTTATGAACTGCATAGGCTAACACTTTATATTTTAACTTATTGGTACGTTGGTTTAGGTTAGTTTAGTCAGTACAGGTTAGGTTACACGATAGTTCTTTCATCATGTCTGCCTTTACCTCAATGTCCCAAACCAGTCCATCTTAATCACTCCAGACATGGGTGAAAAACACTTGGAAGGATGAGTCCAGCACAGAACATTCACCTTCACCAGCAGGAGCTTAAACATTCAAACACTGCTTAACATACATAAATAAGCCCAATACACTGAACATCTAGGAGACATACTAAATACACTGTTGTCCTGGCACACCACTCTCCAACCCCTGAACCCCTGACATCTAGACAAACACATTTACCTTATTTATTAGTCACATACTCTCACAGCAGACAACGTCCAACTCACCAAACACATGATGCTCACACGCAAGTCCAGTTATTGAGCTTGAAGCTTTTACCACAGTAATTAGCACACTTAATCGTCTTCATTTCAATGGATCCATTGTCTCCCGGCAGCCGTGACCCTGTTCATGGTACCTGACATCTAAAACAAGAGCATCAAGTAAGCAGTTGTGGAAAACCAATTAAGAGTTACTTAACCAACAGAGACACTGCAGACTACAGGCCTATTTATTACTGATACAGACTTGGGCTCAGACACAGTTGACTGAACCTTTCTCTCCTGAGATAATGTTGAGGAGATTAATTGTTGTGGGGAGAGATGAGTTCTTTATCTCCACCTATCTGGTCACAGAAACTACTTTCACTTTCCATTTTGCTTCATAAAGATTATTAGAGCTAAAACAAACAAACAAACAAATAAAAAATCTCCATGGACAAAACATTTGCCCCCAGTTCTGCCTCAGTGCCAGTGAGACCATCACCTCTATTGGGACACTTTTGTAACATGGAATCATAAGACACATAAAATGTTGTTTTGATGATGTTATTTGGACATTTTGATTTATTGGTTGCTAGCATGCGAATATAGCAGAAATCACTACCAGCCAAACGTTTGGACACATCCTTTCATTCAATGTCATTATTCCCTCTAACGTTTGCTTTGTTGCCTCCGCTGCAAACCCTTGGCAGTCCTTCAGTGAGCTTTACAATAAAGTAACCTGAAATGGTTTTCAGTTGGTGTGCCATGTCAGGATCAAGGAACGCCAATTACAGTCAAAAGCAGTGGTCAAAGCAAAGAGTGGCTTTTTCAAAATCTAAGAGCCTGTTTAGATGTGAACGCTTGCGGGTAACAAAAAATATTTTATCAGAAAGTGCCTTTCATTTAGACAGTGACAGTGTTTTTGGAGCTTAAAGGCACAAAAATCTGAAACCACCCTCGAGAGTGGAAAAGTTGAATAAGCTCCTCCATAGTGTTTCCGTCTACACTGCCCAAGACGCAAAACTCTGGTCAGATTTGCTCACGTTGCGTACTTATTTATGTTACATACATCACCACGGAGCATCACCACCTAGCCGCCTGGCATGCATACCCAATCAAATTCCACACTTTTGCGTCACTGTATGCAGGCAGATTTCCTCCCGAAAACCCCCGTCTAAACGTGAAATAAAAAGTGAAGAAGCGACACCAGATTTGTGTCTTTCGTTCAGACAGTCATCATATAAACGTAGCCTCAATGTCGTTTTACCCCCTAACATTTGCTTTCTTGCCTCCGCTGCAAAACCTTGGCCTTCTCTCAATGATTTTTACAATAAAGTAAAATGGTTTTCAGTTGGTGTACCATGTCAGGATCAGGGAATGCCAATTATTGTCAAAAGCAGTGGTCAAAACAAACTGTGGCTTTTTCAAAAGCTAAAATCTGTTTGGAGTTATTCTGAGTTGATGTTTTTGTTGCTACAGTCCATATGTGTTCATTCGTAGTTGTGATGAGTTCAAGTGAGAATCTACAATGTAAATAGATCATAAAAATAAAACTCATAGATATAAAGAAGAAAAGTTAATGAAGTGTGTATAAAGTTTTGACTGGTAAATCCGTGTGTCATTCGTTCATTAATTTTTCAATATAAAACCAAAATTAAGAAAACGAAACAACAACTACTTTCTTCATTATTTGTCTCCAAAACCAAAATGAAAAAACAGATAATGATTTGTTTTTTTCAGTTTTAAATTTTGTGTTTAAATGAATAAAGGAAAAAACTGATAACGGCCGTTTCCGTGACTTAAACTAAGCTGCTGGACTTTACGCCACATACGGATTGAACCAGGACTGAACCAGGACTAAACTGTTTTCAGTCCCGGTCTGGTCCTGGTGTCAGTCCCGGTCTGGTCCCTGTCTGATTCCAGTCTCAGTCCCAGTCTCAATCCCGGTCAGGACTTGGTCTGGTCCTGGTCTCAGTCCCGGTCTGGTTCCGGACCTAGTTCAGTTACGTTAGTCAGTTAAGTCACAGAAATGATCACGTTATCTGTTTTTTCCATTCTTCATTTAAACACAAAATCTAAAACTGAAAAAACAAATCTTGGTTTTGGAGACAAATAATGAAGAAAATTGTTGTTTTTTTCATTTTCTTATTATTGGTTTTATATTGAAAAACAAATGAACGAATGATACACAGATTCTGGTAGTATACTTTTTTCCTTTGCTTCGAGTAAAGTGTAGTCAGGAATGCCATCCAACTTTTATACTTTCATATTTTTTCGTGATGATCCATAAGTCAAAAATATCTTTGATCCTTTCTTGACAGCACTTCTCACCCCTGTATATCTATCCATCTTCTTATATGACCCCTCCAGCTCTGTACCACATTATATTTCCAGAAATCTTCACGTGAATGAGAGCGCACCTTGGAAATGTAGCTTTGTGGAAAAGAACCGCCGCCTCATCCATTCCTCCATTCTTCTTCATTCTTCACTATTATTGTAAGTGATTATTTCTGGAGTTTCCGAATGGTTTCATCATAAAATCCAGAGAGCAGTCCGTAAATTAGCACTTTTATTACTCTTTCATCAGAAAAGTACAGCTGGCAGTCATACGGTTATAGAAAAAGCGAGAGGAAAAGGACGAGGAAGAGGAGGCCTGGAGGAGACAGGAGCTAAATGAGGAGCCTACAGCACTAACCACTAATTGACCCGAACCTCTGCACCAGCGCCAAAGAAGATACTGTGAATCTGCAGCACATTCTAATTAATATGACAGGTAGCTTTCATCATGCACCAGCCCCATGTAACTGCTCGAGAATGCAACGTGGAGCTCAGAGACAGACAGACAATGATGAAACTGAATGTTGTTTAGTCTGAGTAATAAAAATATTTGCGAACTGTCAGAATCAAAATCAACAAGGTTAAAAAGAAGTCATATGATTTTTTATTTATTTTTTAAGAGATATTTGCATTAAAGGGGCGCTGTGTAACTTTTTTCTCATGCTCGTCTCCATGGTGATGTTATTGCCTTGTCTGGGATGACATTAAGGCTACGTTCAGACTTCAGGGCTTAATACTCAGTTTGGATTTTTTTGTGAAATCAAATTTTTTTTGCGAGGTCGTTCACATTTCCATTTAAATAAGACTTGTATGTGATCTCCAGTGTGAACTTTAAACACCCCTGGATGACACGATGACGTCCCACTCAGCGAGCGTGCCCAGTATTTATGGAAGACGCCTAAACGCTGAGCTTGTCTCCCAAAATACAGTCCAGTTCTCCGTAAAATGGACAGGTTACACGTGTAGTAGAACAGTGTACTCATAGTGGACTAAATGTAGCAAAATTACTAACAATGCCACCTGGTGATACCGGGACACAGTATTTTCCCCACACACTGTAGGCACACAGGTTCGTTGACTGAATATGGCAAGAGACCTGAATGTACTTTACATTGAATTTATTACCAATTTTTTGCAAGGGATTAACAACAAACACGAATCCTCGACCAATCCAGTACATTGATTGTCCATTGTCCATTTGGTCATGTGGCCCCGTTTACTTGGGATTACCTTAGGACCATTACTACAGTCATTAATATAGTCAATATCGCGCCTAGCAGTAGCGCTTCCCACAAGACGAAGATTCCATAGAGCAAGTCCTTTCACCAAGGGCCACGACCAGAGAACAGAGCAGGTACACAGAAAAAAAGGGTGAGGCTTCCCCGCAAGCAGGAGCCCAGATATATAACAAGTTACATTTCCAACAGATCAGTGTGTGGATGCAAAACAACTTTCTCCAGCTAAACTCTGACAAGACTGAAGTCATAGTGTTTGGTCCACAGAAACAAAGGGACAGTGTCAGCAGTCACCTCCAGTCTCTCTCTCTAAAACCTTCAAATCAGGCAAGAAATCTAGGGGTAATAATGGACTCAGACTTGAACTTTAACAGTCACATAAAATCAACAACATCTGCAGCCTTTTACCATCTAAAAAACATAGCAAAAATCAAAGGTTTACTGTCTAAAGCAGACTTGGAGAAACTTATCCATGCGTTTGTCTCCAGTAGGTTAGATACTGTAATGTTCTGCTCACTGGTCTCTCCAAACGAGCTGTGAGACAGCTGCAGAACATCCAGAACGCTGCAGCTCGGGTCCTTACTCGAACTAGGAAGTACGAGCACATAAGTCCTGTGCTCAGGTCTCTGCACTGGCTTCCTGTGCCTCAGAGAATAGACTTTAAGACAGCTCTGCTTGTGTACAAGTCTAACATGTCACAGATGTGCTTTGGTGCTCGGCCATGGAGAGTGTCATATGAACCATCTCGCACTCTGAGGACCTCAGGGACCGGCCTCCTGCTGGTGCCCAGAGTCAGAACTAAACAAGGGGAGTCAGCGTTTCAGGTTCATGCAGCTAAAACCTGGAACAGTCTTCCTGAACATGTGAGACAGACTCTTCTGTGACGCTGTTTAAATCCAGACTCAAAACATTTCTGTTTAACTGTGCATATAACTGAAAGGTTTTCATTCCGCACTCTTCTCTCCAATTTATGTCTCTCTTTTTTAATTTTAATCTTCATGATTATTTATGTTTTGATTTGTTTTTATTATGATTTTAATGTATTTCTTATTCTGTAAAGCACTTTGAATTACTTTGTGTACGAATTGTGCTATACAAATAAACTTGCCTTGCCTACATTTAACACACAATACACATTTGACAAAAAGTGACACAAATAAACCATACCGACATACTGAATAAATTTCATGCAAACATGCAGAGGACCACCCAGCGCTGCGCCACAGATGCTAAAAACACAACTACGTTAACCTCCGCAAGGTGTTACTGAGCCAACAAGACAATTTCCCACTTACCCCCACAATGCCCGCACACTCGCCACAATTACTGAGCTGGACACCTCGCAAAAGTAATCATAGTCATGCCTAATGTGGTCCACTCGGGGCCTCACGTATTGCGGTCATAACAGCTTGGATCTGCCAGCGTGCGACGTCAGCAGTCGGAGTTCAGGAGGGAGGAACGAGCGCAGCACATTGCACCCTTGTTATAAACTTGTGGGTTTGTAGCCAATAAACCCGATATTATTATACACGTCTATGACTGCTTTGTTTGTTTGAGTCTTTAGCCTCCTTGTATTTGGTTCACAGGCTCTTTATTTATTTACCGCCTGTAGCTGCACTCAGCCATTTCTTTGGCAATCATTTCAAAAACTGCCCGGTTCCAATAAAACCTCTCCAATTTGGCCTGAATACAGCGATTTCCCTCAAACATTAATAAATCTCGCTAACCTCCCTTTCCCTCCACTGACTAAACTCCGAGCCTGACGTGTAGGTGGGATGAATGCGACCTGGCCGTTCAGACTGAAGTCGCATGTTAAAAGATCGGATATGTATCGGCCTTAGGAGCACATATCCAAGTGGTCTGGGGCACATTTGAAAAAATCTGATCTGTGTGGTTCCCTTTGTGACCAGATACAGGTCACATAGGGGTGAAAAAATTAGATTTGGATCACTTCAGGATGCTTTTTTTTTTTTCATTCACACATGTTTAACACTCAAATCTTGCATATTTATTTAGGCTGAGTTCTTCTCTCAAATTGAAAACACTCCTTGTTATATCATGTGGTCATACAGGAAGTGCTCTACTGTGTTTTTGAACTCCATATGATGATTGATTTCTGCCCCGGAATCTTCAGTCTTTACTGAACTAAAGAACTAAAGGTGCAGTTAACTTGAAAACTACCACTACAAGGCATAACAGCATCCATTTTGAGCTCTGGAGTTAGTAATAATAATGCAGGATTACTCAAACGTGTGAATGAAACAAAACATAACTCTATGTCTGTTTTTGATGAGATGACATTACATCGTGCCTTAAAGCTCTCAGGAATCAATTTTGTGTAATATAGGACTTTTAAGTTTGTTTTTGCAATTGACATTTTCTCATACGTTCTTGAAACTTCCATAGAAAACGACTGTTGCAAATAAAGCTCTTGAGTTTGTATCTGCTTGAGTGACAAAGGAGCAGATCCCTGGAGGAGCTGTTAGCTGAGTAACATTTGTTTGTATAATGTGCTTTAGGAATGTGCATCGATGAGATAATAAACCAACAGAGGTTCAAATTAAGCTTACGGTGCACTACAGAACTTTTTATGGTGGAGCCACCTGCTTGTCTCCATAGAGATGTTATTAAAGCAGACCTAATCTGCAAAGTCGACTTTTCAGAGCTTTTAACCATGTTAGAGTTGTTTCCCCTCACCATCTACCCGCCCAAAGTTGTATTTGGAGTGATTCGTGGATGTCTGAGCAATTTTTAATGACTTACTTTCAAGACGCCATTTTACCAATCAATCACTGTTTTCATCAGCACCGGTACACGCCCACTACTCTGTACTTACTCATCCAATTAAAGAGTGACTGGCAGCTATCCATAGGACATGGCTACTCTTTGCTGTGATTACATTCACTACGATGTCAGCTCCTACTGGGAACTGCAGTTTTCTAATGCAGAAGTCAACGACTTGAAATGAAAGTCATTTTAGATTAATATAGTGATTTAAAATGTGCAAAATATAACAACGATCCATTGTCATGGATTATAACTATACAGTAGACACAAGCACAATAGGTCGTCTTTAATTTAAAAATATATATTTTATTCTAACTTCTTGGATTCTTTTTTAAAAAGGTATAAACAGTAAAGGTAAATACACTTCACTGAAGTCAGACTACCGTATTTTTCTGACTATAAGCATTATAAGGTGCAATACCAGTAATGTTGAATTCTCTTGTTTATTTTCATACATAAGGTGCACCTTCATTGCAGATCGTGGCGTAATTTGCCCGGTGTTGCCTCCCTGTCTTGGTGAATGTGTATTATGAATGAGAATGTGGGTGGTTAATTTAAGTTTGTTTTATTATTTCCTATGAGGAGGACTCAAATATACATTGAGTAATAATGTGTTTAATTCAGCTTTGTGCACATTTGTTTAAGTTTTACAGAAACAAAACTTAAAACCACATGGCTGATTTCTATAAACTATAAGTTCTTAAAAAAAAACAGCTCGCTCCTTGTGCACTGATGCGGTCAGCTTCTGTCAGACTAAAGGACATGACTTAGAGGAATATGAGTGTTCTTTCTGCGACGGAGGATGTGCTGCTGATGGTGAGTCTGTTCTGTGCTTCTATCACATAGGAGATAAACATGTGAAATTATATATGTGAGATTATAAGTCTGCAGGTCATACGCACAGACTGTGTATATGAATGGACATATATTCCCTGAAACATTTCCATTTCATTGATGTCATAAATGCTAACGCAGTACTATACTTCACCCTTTACTCTGCCAGGCTCCTGATTACAGTAGCCGTAATGCTCCAACAATCCATTAAGTGGTGCGGCTTCGTAGCTTACCAAAGTCGTACTAAAACATTGTGACAGATTTTTGAGTGCTGTGTACAACATAAAATCGGTCAGTAAGTACAACCAAAATGAATACATTAAAGGCACACAGATTTGAGTAAATTAAAGGATTTTAAGTACGCCTTATAGTCCTTATAGTCTAAAAAACACAGTACTTATCAAGACAAAATGAACATCTTTGATTTATGTTCATTTATTTTACACAACAGCCCCATTTTTCTTTATTCTGAAGCCCATGGGTTGCACTGAAATGTTCTACAGTATAACATTTTAACTCTGCTTTTTCCATGGCTAACAACAACAACATTGACAGAGAACATGCATTTATACCGTCAGCAGGGTCACCTCCCCACAGATCTGACCTGTAACTTGAGCTGGTGGTGTCACGCACTACAGGAAAAGAAAAAATAAATCAATTATAAGAGAAATCTACGCTTTAACCTCCACTTCAACCGTCTTTACCACACACTCCAGGTTAACAGCTGCAGCCATTTGAAAATACAATCTAATATAAAGTAACATTGCCCTGGTGTAATGTCGCCGCATGGACCCCGAGACAGTCTCTATTTTCTCCGCTGACTTAGAGACCAGTCTGACCTTTGACCCCCGCGCCACCTCCACTGTCACATTTTTAAGTGCGGTGATAAAACCCGGCTCTGGGGCACGCTGCTTCCATAAAAAGGCAATCACTATAATGGCCATAAGCACACACAGAGTTTACGTACGAACGCGTGAGGAGCCATTTTCCATTTGACCCCGGCTCCCCTCTCCCGAAGAGCTACAGACGGCTAATATTGACAGAGCAGTTCGGATTGAGAGAGGAGTCCATGTTATTGACGGAACTCAAGTGTAGGAGTAAATATGAGAGGAGACGGCCGAATTGTGAGCATTGACGTTTTGCGTGGTCAGTCAAAGGGGATATGTCTTTACAGAATCATCAATGTTTCAGAATGTTTCAGTTTAAAGGGGCCGGATCTTATTTCGCGAATGATTGACTTTTTTACAAGCTTGACAGGCAATACTGCTCGATTCTGGTCATGAACTAATCTACAAAGTGTAAAGAGGAGGACTAAGGGAGCGTGACGTCGCCCATAGTGCTCGGCTTCAGTCAAATGAAGCTAATCGATGCCCAGTGGTTACAGGGGTGAAACTGGAGCTGTGTTCCATATTAGGAATAGGAATTGATTTATGGACAAAATAGCGGGGGGGAAAAAAAAAACTCCAGGAACTTGTAGAGTGGGTTAATAATACAAGACTACAAGTATTTAATAAGTTAATTTTCTGATCTATGTTATAATCACCAAAAACATACCTGGAAGTTTTTTCTTTTTCTTTTATACATATTTATTAAGTACCTCACAATTAAATTATCACATCATCATCACAAGCAGATGTATTGCTTTAAGTGCTAGTGTTCAACACCTGTTGTTACGACCCAGCTCGTTTGGGGTGAGGGAAGTAACAAAAATAAAACCAAGATGTAAAATGGAATAAATTAAGTAATGTTTAATTAACAGGAATGTAAAGGTAAATTAACAAAACACTAAAAATATACAGAAAACAACCTTAAACTAAGAAACAGAACAACAGAATAAACAGTTTTGTGCCAGAAAAGGGGTCACGCAGGCTTACACAAAAACAAGTGGTAAAACTTAGGGACACACACTAAACTGAAACACAAGTTCCCCAAATTAAACCACATAAACCCACAAACAGAATCAAGTGACCAAATCAAAAAAAGGCACAAAACAGAATGAGACTAAACTACATACACGAAACCAAAATGGCATACTGGCCACCTAAGCCAGCAGCCCCGAAACAGGTGCTGGCAATCTCCTTAAATAGGGGGAGGTGGCTGCAGGTGAGGTGGGCGTCGACTTGCCCCACCAATCACAGACCAGGGCTCGTGCAGCAGGAATCAAGAGAACTCTGCAGAAATATTAGAACTAAGGCCTGGGGCCGTAACACCTGTCCATAAAAAAAAAAATAAAAAATCTAAACTAGATACATAAAAACAGATAAGACAAAACTCATAAGTACACACAGATAAAATATATACAGTATATTTTCAATGGATGCATTTTTGATGGGAACCATACAACAATTTTACTTTTAAATTTGTTGTTATTGGTTTCCATTTTTAAATCATCTGGTATACAGTTCTAGCCAGGCTGGCGTCAACTAGTTCCTCTGCTCAATTTAATTTCTCTCCAGCGACCAGGTCAGAGACACTTTGCAAAAATCCTAGAAGTTGTAGACCACCGGCCAATCAGTGAAGAGCTGTGAAGCCATGACGTCAAACTCAAGTGTCTGTCTGGGTCCCTTTTGTGGTACAGACAACAGTAAACAAAGCGGTCGAGATGGATGTATAGCTGAAGACAGACATTCCCGAGATCGAGGATTTAAAGGCGGAACAAAGAGAATGTTTGGTGAATTTTATCAAGGGGAAAGATGTTATTGCCCTTCTTCCTACAGGATTTGGCACATTACATTTGTCACGACCAAATAGCAGCGATTGGTTAAAAAAAAAAAGTACCCGCCTACCGTTGAGAGAACGAATCCTAATACCACAAGGTCAGACAGTTTCTACGAAGACAGTTCCACAGTCTGGCCCCTTGAGCAGACAAAGAGACAGTCCAAGAGTCGTCATGTACATAGGAACACCACAGTTACCACTAGTAGCACCTCGTATGTTCGATCTGTGTGAACATTTTATGGTCCTGGCAAATTCTGAATACGATTGTGTATCACAGTGAAGACACTTAAAAAATTATTTAGGGCTATTAAGATTGGTAAAATTATCAAAGTTAAAAATGTCGCAGTAGTACCAATGTCTGATCTTTTTGTCAAGGACCTTAAGGGTTAGGTTTTTATAATAAACAGAGCGGTTTCAGTGTGGTTGAGAAGGCCTGCGACCATGAGGTGATACAATAAGATCGATGCAAGAAGATCTTTGCATTCATGAATAGTTTTGAAATGTGGAGCATTAGATCTTTACAAATGGAATGAAAGCAGCTGAGACTAGTTTCAATCTTCTTCAATAAGTATATTGTGTGATCGATAAAGTTGAAATTTTGATCCAGAATGAGGCCAAGGTATTTAACTTCACTGAGTTCACTGACAGTTTGAATTTTCAGTCACAGATTTAACACACAAATCCTGTGTATTTAGGCTGAGTTCTTCTCTCAAAAAAAAAAAAAAAAAAGCAAAAAAACACTACCACCATATATCATGTGGTAATACAGGAAGTGCTCGACTGTGTTTTTAAACTCCATACACTTTCAATTGAATCATTTGGATGATTTCAGCCCTGGAATTACCCATTTCTACTGAAGCTCTTAACTTGAAAACTGCCTCTACATGACATCACAAAGTGGACCAGAGCATTTTGAGTTTTGCAGATGTGGACAGGCTATAAAGGATTACTCAAAAAATGTGTGAATTAAATAAAACATAACTCCAGATATGTTTTTCATGAGCAAACAGCATTCTGACGTGACTTAAAGCTCACAAGAGTCAATTTTGTGTGATATAGGACCTTTAACTACAAGCACAATCTGTCATTTTTCATACTAATAAACCGCTCTTATGTTGACAAGTACATTACAACAAATGAACCGAAATGACGCCGACACTGATGATGGAAGCGCGGGGCTGTTGTCAAGCTTGAGCACATGTTTAAATGAATTCCTCTCGCCAGAACAAGCCAGCGCTGGACCCCCGCTGATCCAGTCTAATTGGGCATGTGCTCGCGTTTGTTCTCATCAGTTAACAAGGAGCATTTGACAACTCACAGCCCCAAACTAAAATCATTTGCAACAAGCTAGCAACACCCCTGACTGTTTTCGTTTGGTAACCAGGGAACTTTTGAAAATCGCTGCACGAAAATGAGAGCAGCAACATCTCGATATGGAAATGTCTGGGTATTCAATTACAGGTGGTTTTATAGCTCAAAAATACCTCGAAAAGCAAACATTCTGACTGTGCGCGGGGTTGCCTTTACGCAGATCTGACCTGTAACTTGGCCTGATTTGGTCTCCATGATGGTAGAAAAGTTTAACACCATACTGTGAAACATTCCAGATAAAGCAATAATCTAAGGCTATGTTCAGACTGCAACCTGAAGTGACACAAATCCGATTTTTTCATGCTTATGCAATCTGTATCTGATCTTTTAATGACAGTTTGAATGACACAGATCCGATTTTTTTTCAAAAGCGACCCATAAAACTTTGATATGTGCTCCTAAAACCGGTACATATCCGATCTTTTGACATGTGACTTCAGTCTGAACGGCCAGGTCGCATTCATCCCACCTACACGTCAGGCTCAGAGTCTAGTCAATGGAGGGAAAGCGAGGTTAGAGAGTTTATTAACATTTGGGGGGATCACTGTATTAAACTGGAGGCGTCTTATCGGAATTATCGTTTTTTTGTTTTGTTTTGTTTTTTTAATGATTACCAAAGAAATGACCGAGCGCAGCTACAGGCGGTTCTGGCTCCAATGTCAACGAAAAATAAAGAGCGTGCGAGTCAAGGAGGCTAAAGACTCAAACAAACGAAGCCTGTCCATTTTATGAAAAGCTGGACCGTATTTTTGGAGACAAGTTTAGAGTTTAGGCGACTTCCGTAAACACTGAACACGCTCGCTGAGTGTGACGTCGTCGTGTCCTCCAATGCTCACGCGGGACACTTTTGGGGCGTTTAAAGTTCACACTGGAGATCACATACAAGTTGCATTTAATTAGAAATGTGAACGACCTCGCAAAACAATCTTATTTCCTAATTGAGCATTAAGCCCTGCAGTCTTAACATAACCTAAGAATCACAAGAATTTGACAGGGCCTCCACCAGAAAAGTTATACAGTGCACCTTTAAAAAACTGAATGTAAGAACTAAGAAAAAGGTGATTGTATTTCTGTTAGAGGGGTTAGTGTATGGAACAACGTGAGTGGCTGATTAAAAAAAAAAAAAAAAAAAGTCTAACCCTGTAGAAGCCTTTAAGAAAAAAAAGAGTATAAATTGTTATGTTTTGACAGATATAGAGCTCTGGAATTGAATGAATTATGCATTAAATATTGTTTATATATATAGTAAGTCACAAGTGAAATTGTAAACACAAGCTTAGGTTAGGTTGCTTTATTCGTACCCGTAGGTAAATTTGCTTTGCAGATTTAAGAGACAGGTTCCACATTTCACATTTCATTCATCCACAAAACACACATAAAAACACAATAAAGTGTTACAATAAAGTGTTACAGTGCTCCAGTGCAGAATGGTTTGTTCCATAAACAACCAATTAAAATCATCCAACACGCTTGTCTAAAATCACAATAAATACATCTTAAATATGTTAGCTTGCTGTTCATACACTGCTTTTTTTTTTTTTTCTTGTAATTCTATCATCGTTTAAAAAGGGTTTGGCATTAGAAGTACTTTTACTTCAGCCTAAACTCTTTTGTTCAAGATCCATGGGGATATAGTCTGTTTTATATAGTATGTTTTTCTCTTCACTGCTCTGTAATTTAATGTCTCTCTTTTTATTTTATTTTATCATGATTATTTATGTTTTGATTTGTTTGTATTGCGATTTTTATGTGATTTTATTTTATTTCTTATTCTTTATAGCACATTGAATTACTCGAATTGTGCTATACAAATAAATTGCCTTTTATTTTGTTTTGTAGTGCTGCAAAATTACCAAATAAACTAATACTAAAAACGATTTGTTCCACCTTATGATGTGACGACACAGTATTTTTCAAGTGCACAGCTCCCGTTTTACTTTTTGTTCAGTAAAAATTGGCAATTCCTGGACTCAAATCATCCAAATGATTCCAGTGAAGGTGTATGGACACACTGGAGCACTTCCTGTATTAGCTCATGACATCACAAGGTGGAATAGGGTGTTTTCAGTTTGAGAGAAGAACAGGTTTTGTGTGAATGAAACAAAACACAACTCCAGGTCTGTTTGTGATGAGGAAACAACATAACAGAGTGAAGTGTCTTGCTTATCATGCATCAACAGAGCTGGGATCAAACCACAGACCTTCAGATTGGTCTGCAAACTCTATCCACAAAGCCAGGGGTGTCCAAACCTTTTTTCACTGAGGGCCACGTAAGGAAACAAGCCCCTGTTTTCACCCGGTAACTAGGGAACTTTTGAAAATGGCTCCACAAAGATGAGAGCAGCAACATCTCGATATGGAAATGTCTGGGCATTATTCATTCTCTTTCATCTTTAGAGACTTTTTTTTTTTTATCTTCAGTGTGATGCATAGCTCTGGAAAATGGCGTTAGCACAGCGCCGCAAGTCCCAGGTGGTTTTGCCTCAGCTGCTCCATCACGAATGTTAGATCTAGCTGTCAAATGTGCCATAGTTTGGTTATCGTTAAGAAGTTTTACAGACTCTTCATTTGAATGTTTCAGTGGTTTAAAGCACCCTTTGGTTTCATTCTTTATTTCCTGTGCATATACTTTGGAGTTTTACAATCTTAAAAAGGTGCATTGTGTAACTTTTCTGGTGGAGGATCCATCAAATGCTTGTCTCCATGGACATGTTATTGCTTTGTCTGGAATGTTTCACAGTATGACATTAAAACTTTCTGTCTTCACAAACCAGACTAAGTTGCAGGTCAGATCTGTGGAGAGGTGACTCGGCTCACAGTCAGAATGCTTGTTTTTCTACGTATTTTTGAACTATAAAACCACCCATGATTGAATAAATATAAAGGTAGCACTGTTAGTCTTTCCCCCATGAAGACAACATTTGATGTCGCTTTTGACTTGGTTTGAGCAAAGTTATTTTTTGTAAATATGTATTCTTTCATTTTGCCACAATGCCACGGTGAACTTAAGAATACATTTTTTGGTGAAATGGACATTTTTTGAGACTGCCACCTGCTTCTGACAACACTAGCCTGCTTCCCCACACAAAAAAAGTTACACAGTGCACATTTAATAGCGAGCTGCGGAGTGAGAGTTCATTTTGAATTATTAATTAGTGCTGTCAGTTCAGAACGGGGGAACAAAAACAACCAGTCTAACACCAAAAGATCTACCCACCAGAAACTAGGCTCTCATTAAATACTTTGCTGTTTACATACATGTACAAATCTATGTTAATATGATCCTCTAATAAGACAAACAAGGTAAAAAATAAATTTAAAAAGATATCTGTCCACAGAAGCAAGGCAGCCAATCTACGCTAATGACCGTTCCCACCCCATACACACTGCATTCATATATGTAACATGTTTGTCTAATGATTACTGGTTTAGTCCAATAGTACCAGTGCATGTGATGGTTTGACAGCAGCTTAGGTCATATATTATACAAACTTGACTTTAGTGAGCTTTAAGCCATGTTAGAATATTTTTACCTCCTTGAAAACTTACCCAAAACATGTGTTTTGTTTGATTCACACATTTGAGTAACTATTTATAATCAGTTTGTATATACAGTATCTCCAAAGCTCAAAATACTCAGTTCTAACTTCGTGATGTCATGAAGCAGTAGTTTTCAAGTTAACAGCTACCTTTTTACCTTTTGTTCAGTAGAGATGGGTGATTTTAGGGCTGAAATCATCCAAATGATTCTAGTGAAAGTGCATGGGGTTTAAAAACACAATAGAGCACAAGTGTATTACTAGGGCTGGATATTATTAAGAAGTTGCCGATACGATACATACCTCAATACATAGGTCACGATACAATACATATTTCTATACAGTGCAGTTTCAGTTCAATACGATGCATTTCAAATTGATTTGATACGGTTAAAAAAAAAAAAAAAAAGGCTAAATCATGACTGTGATACTAAAAGTCTTTGTTAAACCACTTCTTGTACAAAGTTCAAACATTTTAATCATCAAAACTGTGAAAATGTCAAATGTGTTGCATGAATGAGTTTCCTTCCACTAAACCAACAAAACTGTAGCTCTAACAAAATAAGTAAAATACACGAAAAAAATACTCTTGGCGATTGATACCGTATCACCACATTAAACGATACGATATATCATTATTTCTCTATTTTTGCTCACCCCTATGTATTACCACATGATATCACAAGGTGGAACAGAGTGTTTTCCATTTGAGAGAAGAACACACCCTAAATATGCAGGATTTATGTGTCATATGCGTGAATGATAACAGATCAGAAAACAGCATAATATAAGCCCTTTAAATATAATACAATTTAGTTAAATGTCTAGTCTAACCCAGTATTTCTCAAACTTTTTTTCTGGGGACCCATATTTTAAAAGTCCAAAATTTTTGCAAACAAATTCAATAGACATTTTGTAAATCACAAAATAAATTTGTGGCCATTATTGAACAATAATGAGGATATTTTGTTGTTGACTTAATTATTGTGTCTCTCTGAACAATTAGTATTACCATATTTTTCAGACTATAAGGCGCACCAGATTATAAGGCACAATATCGAAACAAATTGATGACACTTGAGACTTCAGACTTTATTTCCTATGATGAGGACTAAAATACAGATTGAGTAATAATGTGTTGAATGCAGCTTTGTGCACATTTGTTTACATTTTAAAGAAACAAAACTTAAAGCCACATGGCTAATTTGCATAAACTAAGTGATAAAAAAATAAATAAAACAGCTCTTTCTTTGGGCGTTGATGCGGTCAGCTTCTGTCGGACTAAAGGACATGACTCAGTGGATTATATGACAATTGGTTCAAGGTCAATAAGCACAACCAGAATTAATACATAAGGCGCACTGGATTATAAAGTGCACTGTCGATTTTTCAGAAAATTAAGGGATTTTGAGAGCGTCTCGGTACTCAAGTTTTAAACAGGGAAAATCAGTTTTTCCCATAGTAAATTGGTTAGGCAAGACATGCACGGAGAAGAAGTGAGGAGCGAGGTTATATGTCTATTGCAGACCTGCATGCAGGTCATGACAAGGTGACCCCCCCCAAAAAAATCTCTTGCGACCCACCCGAGGGTCGTGACCCAGTCTCTGGGAAACAATGGTCTAACCTGTCAATTGGACAGTGTGAAGGGTGAAGTGTCATGCCCAATATCCTAACAACATGCACTTGACAGAGCTGGAATCAAACCACAGACCTTCAGATTTTTGTGCGCACTCTGTCCACTAAACCACTGCCACATTCTCTGCTCTGTACTTCTGTCACTGTAAAAGAACGATGCAGGTTTTTCACCTTCAGTTCCCACAACAAAACATGAAAATACTTTGCACTTTCTACCGGCGCTGACGCTTTGTAACCGCCGCTGTCCAAAATGCCTTTAGTGCGGTGACCCAGTTAGAAGCACTGCTGTGTCTGCCCGTCATGTAGTGGAGCGAATGCATTAACTCTCCATAAGCTCTCCTCCACAGACCACTGCTGCAGAAACACCACCCAACTACTATCACTTTAAGGCCCATCTCAGCTAGAGTCCTGGAAGTCAATGGGGTTGTGTAACTCAATTTCCTCCAAGTCTGAGAACAACTCGAAGATAATGGATTTCAATAGAACGGGCCCCGGCAGTAAACGCGCCAAATGTGGACGAGAGATTTTGGACCGAGAATATGAAATGGAGCGAGTCAATGTATATTTTAGCCCGCGGACGAAGTAATAGGAAGTATGGAGGTCAAATAATATGTCTTGAAAATAGACAAGTTAAGTTGGAGGAGCTGCAAATTACACAGCGAGAGAGAGATTGGTGGAACTCAATCATAAGAAAAGTGAAAAGGGATTTGCTGAAGGCTTAAGGAAATATTACGACACAGGAAACTAGAACCCAGTTTAAGTCTTACTCCTCTATGGTGTTTTTCTTATCTTCCTTTTACTTATAAGTTTGGCCGCCTTGTGTCTCCATGGAGATGTTTTAGCTTTGCCCAGAATGTTCCACAGTATGTCATTGAATCCAAAGCATGCATCATAGGTAAAAAACGTTCAGTCTAAAAGGTAGTTGTAACCCGCATTTGAGGCACTTTTATTGCTGCGGGTCAATTCCGCTTTACCGATCTCCCCCATTTCCTTTAAGTTGCGGGTCACCGTGTCACTTCCTCCTCCTCCGCTCCGCTGTGGCTGTGGCGTGGTCTGGGCGTCGGCAAACTATTCCAATAAACTTTTAAACTACGAATCCTACAACATCCACATTTAGAGCCTCCATACAGATTCATATAAACTGGGCCGTGTGTGGAGAGAAGATTACAACCCAAAATTCAAAAGGTCAGGTTTTTTTTTTATTTATTTACTGATCAAACTCCAGCTTCGCAGAAATTCTCAACTCAACTAGAAACCGATTGGTGGTGAGCTTACCCAGAACCTGAACTTAGAGTAACTTGGACTAAAATACCAAATAACTGTACTGTTTTTTATTTTCTATTTTGGTTTGTTGTTTTGTTCTGTTAAAAAAAAAAAAAAATATATACTTCACACGAACTTCAAATTCCTGTCCGTCTCTTCATTCACACTCAGGCTCCTAAAAGGACAATCTTCTGATGCAGCCTTTGTGGCCGTAGTCTGCCCCTAGCCCTAACAAATTTGTGTTGCATGGCTCTGTGGCATTGAAGGATGGGTCAAATGCAGACGATAGATTCAGGGACAATAAATAAATAAGTAAAGTGAGTAAAATAAAACTCATATTAGACAAAATTGTCACATTGGAATGTTGTTACCTCATCAAAAACATACCTGGAGTTGTGTTTTGTTTCATTCACATGTCAGAGTCATCCTTTTTTCTTAGTTTGTCTACATCTCCAAAGCTTAAAATGCTCTGTTCCAACTGGTGATGTCATCAAGATGTAGTTAGTTTGTTAGTGTAGAGATTGGCTGGGCTGAAATGATCCAAGTGATTCTAGTGAAGGTGTATCAAGTTTAAAAACACAGTGGAGCACTTCCTGTATTATCACATGACATCACAAGGTGGAGTGTTCAGTTTAAGAGACAAAATTAGCCTAAATATGCAGGGTTTGTGTGTTAAGATTGTGTAAAGAAAACAAAACTCAACTCCAGGTCTGGTTTTGATGAGGAAATGACATTATAACAGCTCAGAAAATAATGTACTGGGTTTCCACTCTTTTTCACTGACAAAATTTCAAAATGTTTCCATAACTTTCTCATGACCTAAGGTGAATTTTCCATGACTTTACAGAAGTGATGGGCAGATGAATCTTCATGAAGCATTGAAGCCTTTCATCTAATTGGTTCACTCCAGCGCAAAGCTTCTTGAAGCTTCATTTGCTCTAGCAGGACGTCTACTGGACACAAAAATATCAGTTGACATGAATTTGAAGTGTGACATTTTGCAGAAAGCCTGTGAATAAAAGTGTCAGCAAAATAAAGAAGTATGCAAAACATGTATATTGTAATGATGGCAGTGTACTGTGTATCTATATACTGGCAGTATGGAAAATGATTACTTGGAAATGATGAAAATGGAAATCACAACAAAATCCGAACCACTTCCTGAATCAGTCACGTGGTACAGCTGGGCAGCGAGGCTTTGGACGTCATCATTTTCAGCTCCTGCCCTAAATGAAGCAAGCCTCGATACGCGCATCACGGAAACACCCCCTCTACTCGGCACACGCTTCAAAGCCTCGAAACAGAACGTCACATCACTACTTTACAGCACCCTACATGTGTACTGATCAAAGTTTTAGGGCTAAATATACAATGTTAACCCTTTCCACTCACCTTATGGTTTGGTATTATCACGCAGGTAAATTGGACTCAAATGCAACACAAGTACTCAGGCAAACAAAGTCTTATTTAAATAACAAAGGGTCCTATAACAGGGAATGTAATAATTTAAACTCAGACTGAAAATATAACAGAGGAATATATGATATAAAATGTGAACGGAAATATCCTCCAAGACTGGGAAATACACTAGTAAGAAATTAACTGTGAGTGAACTCAGGAACAGGGACAACAAACAGTGAAACACAGAATTGGAAAAATCACAAACAGAACAGATTCAGGGAATACAGGGATTTCAGGTTTCAGGTTTTCAGAGCTTGAATGTCTGTCTTAACAGGTCGACAATCTGGCAAAGACTGAGGGAGCAGAGGGAGTATATATAGACTGGGCCTGGGCTGATTACAGAATGAGCGGCACCTGTAGGGAAAGGAGGGAGGTGGCAAAAGGAGGACCGGAACAGACTGAGAAATGGACTGGATTGGGGAAAACAAGTAAACAAAAGGCAGAACTGTGACAGGTATTAGTTTTTTTTTTTTTTACTTTCAGAATCCTGTTGGTGCATTTATTGTCGTCTCTTTTAAACAAAAGGCGCAAACGTTCAGAAATAATCATAACAGCCTAATGCAGGGGTCTCCAACCTCTAGCTCGGGAGCTACCATAACCTTACAAGTAGGATTTTTGAATTATACGTATTGTACTGAACAACTCAAAACCACTGTAAATGTGTTATTTTGAACTTTACGCACTAATAAATGGATAAAGGTTTAATGTTTTAGAGGCGTCTAACTGTACAACATGTAAGGCTTGCCCTCTTATATCGACTCAATTTCCTGTGACCGCTAAAATGAGGAGCTCTCCTGCATTTTCATTTTGTACATGTAGCTCACTGGACACAAGAGATTGGAGATCCCTGGTCTAATGAGAATTTAACCAGAATGCTGTAGTTGCATGAAAGAGATACTAAAATTTCATGACTTTTCCAAAACCTTCATTGAATTTACAAAATTCCTGGACCTTTGCAGGCCTGGAAAATGACATTTTCAATTTCCATGACTCTTCCAGGATTTCCATGACCGTGGGGACCCTGAGTGTAATATTGGCCCTTGAACCTAACTGTTACCATAGAGACAAACGTGAGCGGTACCAACATGGCAAGTTACTGGTCAGATCTGTGCAGAAGTGACTCCACTTACAGTTTATTATTAGTCTGTTTACATTTCCTAAGTGCTGTTCCACATTGTGATGTCATGTAGTGGTAGTTTTGAAGTTAACAGGTACATTTTATCTTTAGTTCAGCATAGATGGGAAATGTGAACGCAAAAATCATCCAAATGATTCTAGTGAAGTTTAAAAACACAGTGGAGCACTTCCTGTACTGCAACAAAACACAACTCCAGGTCTGTTTGTGATGAGGAAACATTATTATACTGTGGATCAGAAAATAGGATCATATGGGCCCTTTAATTTCCTTATCCTTATTTTGATATTTGATTAAAAATAATAACAAAAAGTGTATTTTTGGCACATATATTAAAATTTATAGAATGCGGATTTTTTTCATTACATTTTACTACCCAAACATATTTTTCTAAGTGCAGTGGTAGACCCAGAAAAACACAAAAGAAACCGAAATTGTGAGTTCGAGAGAGGGATTAGGAAACACCCCAAGGACCGTCCCGGGGCAGTGAGGGAGATCACACAAAGTTGCTGACAGCAGATTTAACACTTATAAACCCACATGAATTTTTAAAAAGTTCATCCTAAAGTTTGTACAGGCAATGCAAAATGTCTGCGTCTGTAGCGGGATTTGTGTTCGCTCAAAGATTTAAGGGATTTGAGCCCAAGTGTTCATCCGTCCATTTTTAGCCTGTACAAAGAGGGAGAGGGGGAAGGTCCCAGGGGTGTTTAAGGCAGAGTACACACCGGACTAGACGACAGTTAATCACAGCTGACACACACTTGCATTCTCTCCTATGGGGGCTTTATTTGATTTGGTGGAACGGTGCATATTTCGGGGACTGTTTAAAGAAGTCCAAAGACGAAGCCGTACTTGTCACAGTGGGTTTTATGCATAGATACTGTCCTAACTTCTGCTCTGTGTATTTACTTTGAAAGATACGCTGAATTGTTGACCCAAATCGCTTCAACTTTGAACAAATTTAATGAATGCTGACAGCTGCAGTACGTCCAGAGTGCTGCTGTTCGGGTCCTGACGAGAACTGGGAAGTCAGAGCATAGTCCTGGTCTCCGGTCTTTGCACTGGTTCACACTTTAAAGCAGCTCTTTTGTGTACAAGTCTCTCTATGGCCTAGCACCAAAGTACATCTCTGAGGACCTCAGGGACCAGGCTCCTGCAACAGTCCTGGTTTAGTACTACTATAGTTGTGGTTTAGTTCTGGTTCTGTCCTGGTTTAGTCCAAGATTAGTCCTGCTATAGTCTTGGTTTAGTCTTGATTTAGTCCTGATTTAGTCCTGGACTCACTTCAGGGACTGACCTTCTGCTACAGTCCTGGTTTTAGTCCCAGTTTAGTCCTAGTTTAGTCCTGCTATAGTCTTGGTTTAGTCCTAGCTTAGTCATGGTTCTGCCCTGGTTTAGTCCTGATTACCTCCGCCAAGGAGGTTATGTTTTTGCCGGCGTTTGTCTGTTTGTTTGTTTGTTTGTTTGTTAGCAACATAACTCAAAAAGTTATGGACCAATTTTGATGAAATTTTCAGGATTTGTTGGAAATGTGAAAAGGAAGAACTGATTTCATTTTGGGGGTGATCCGGAAGAAATCCTGGATTCTGGATCACTTTGAAATTTTTAGTTAACATTGTGGTAAATGGGGCCAAAAATTTTGTTTCTCAATATCTCGGTTAATTATTGACCAAACCCCATGAAATTTGACTCAGGGATGGACAATGGGATCCTCTTTTATATTCCAAATTGAAAGATACGAGACAAATATTTATGGAAAACACAATTAATATGAGGGGGACTGTAGTCCCTGGCGGAGGTCTGCGCTCTCTGAGTGCTTTTCTAGTTTATTTCTGATTTAGTCCTGGACTCCCTCTGACCTAAGGGACTGGCCTTCTGCTACCGTCCTGGTTTAGTCTCCCTTTTGTCCTGGTTTAGTCCTGGTTCTGTCCTGGCTTAGTCCTAGTTTAGTCCTGCTATAGTCTTGGTTTAGTCCTGATTTAGTCCTGGACTCTCTCAGACCTCAAGAACCGTTCTCCTGCTGGTGTCCAGAGTCAGAATTGAGCATGAGTAGTCAGTGTTTCAGTTTTCTGCAGTTAAAACCTGGAGCAGTCTTTCTGAACATGTGAGACAGGCCTTTGCTGTGACTCTGTTTAAATCCAGGATCAAACCGGTTCTTTTTAGCTGCATATGGCTGAAAGGTTTTTATTCCACACTCTTCTCTTTTAAAGTTAATTTAATTATGATTATTTGTGTTTCAATGTCTTCTTATTCTGCAAAGCACTGTGAACTACTTTGTTTACACTGTTGGGCAAGTTACTTCAAAACTGTAATGCGTTATTTATTACTTTTTACTGTCATTTTCAAAATAATTCATTCATACACACATTACATTATTACTGCATTTAAAATATAAGACATTACACGACTACTGCAGCACTTTAAAGTTACTCTCACCAAAATAACTGTACGAAGATGACAAACTTTTGTGCCATATACGGACTGAACCAGGACTAAACCAGAGCTGAACAAGGACTAAACCAGGACTAAACAAGGACTAAACCATGAGCTGAACCAGGACTGAACCAGGACTAAACCAGGTCTAAACCAGGACTAAACTAGGACTGCATTAGGTTTAAATCAGAAATTAACCAGGACTAAACCAGGTCTAAACCAGGTCTAAACCAGGACTAATCTTGGACTAGGACTTGGAATCTAGGACCGCCCCTGAGAGAACCCCAAACCCGTAGAGCAGGGTGTCCGCCAAGTATGATCTGGCGTTAGCTGCAATTAGCCCTGTGGAGGATGGAGTTCTGTGTCGGTCCTTTTACCCGTGGTTACCCGATGGTCTACGTGAGCGCACCTCCGGCCCCTCCCGACATTTGGAACTGTAACTACGGCGTTTCACCGCTGCTGATATCGCAGTGATTTTAGCAAATTTATATAAAGAAAAATGAAAAACCCACTAATTCAGTCCAGGTTAAAAATGCATTGTAAGGCGCATTACTGACATTTGTATAAAGTAAAATATTTCTAAATTTTCCCCTGTAATGCCATATTACTGTGTTACATCAATAGGCAATACATTACAGTCATTTGTAATTTTTTATAACGCGTTACTCCCAACACTGTTTGTTGACTGTTATGAATTGTGCTTTTCAAATAAACTTTGACTTCCCTCATCTTTTTTTTTTTTTTTTTTTCCACTTGACAAATCTCTGTAGTCATCTTTTTCTCACTCCACACTCAGTCGCGGTCTGTTATTTCTGGAGCTACTTCTGCCCTGGTGAACACTGAGAAGTTAAGCTGCTTATCTGCCCCTCCAATACTTCCATACGTTTCTTGCCCAAGGACACAACATCATGAACAGGTCTGAGCTGGGATCCAATGTCAACCTTCGATCTAAACACTGTGTCACTGCTGCTCAGTACACACAAAATTGATTTTTTTGTGAGCTTTACGCCACGCACAAGCTCGTGTTGTATGTTCACAGATTCTATTAAGACCGGATAAAGCAAAGTAAATGAATAGTTCTTAGAGGAGATGCACTGGACAACTTTGGTCTGCTTTGAATGCTACGTGAACAGCTCTAAAAGCAAATACTAGCTCGGACGCGCTCGTAGTCCTGAATACTTAGCACCCAATCTCTTCATCTATTTACCAAACCCAAACCAAGACCTGAATTTAAAGCGAGTCTTGGATAGTTTTCTCAGTGGAGATAAGATGAACCAAGTTAGTGTTAGGCCTTGTCACCAGTGATGGAAGGGGCTTGTCCAGAGGAGTAGAAAAACCTTGGCGGCTCATTCGTGGTTAGATTTAGTTTAAGATGAGAGCGTGGCCGATCTGCATCTGAAGACAGAGGAGCGAGGAGTATGCCAGCGACTGTCACTCAAGAGACAATGGAAAAGAGGCTAAGGGTACATTCAGGACAGAAAATGTGTGGAAATGTGTCCAGATTGGTCTGTCGTAGTAAAGGATTGGGAGATCTTCAGTTGTGATACTTTGCGGCTGATGTCTTCAATATTCCCGGAGGGTGTGAAGCTAACTGAAAGCACTACTCTGTTAGAAGCTTTGTTAATCAAGCTAGACTTTAATCTGAGCTTTATTTTAACACAATCTGACCATAAGGAAATTATGTAGCTGGAACTACAAGTGAGCTGATGTGTGCAGTTAAACAAGGCTGCCAGACCACTTGTAGACTCTATCAGTGACATAAAATCTTGGGTGTCACTGAACCTTCTGCACCTTAATCAGGAAAAATCCAAAGTTATGCTTTTAGGCCCCAGCTCTTCAAATGATTCTTCTCCTGTGGACCTAACTTGTTTAGTGAAGACAATTGTTTCAGACTTACGTGTCAAAACGGGTTTGCAACGGGTCAAAAACTCAGCGGTTCGACTTTTAACTGGAACCAGGAAGAACATCTCACCTATTTTAGCCTCTCTCCATTGGCTCCCAGTGTCTTTTAGAGTCCATTTTTAAAATTCTTGTATTTACTTCAAGTGTTAGCGCCCTCCTACTTCACTGACTTGATCCACCCTTATGCCCCGTCTCCCACTCTCAGGTCAGCAGACCAGCTTGCCGTCCCAAAAACTAAACTTGAACTTTGTGGGAACCATGTGTTTTCTGTTGCTGCCCCAGGGCTGTGGAACCAGTTGCCATTATAGATTCGACGAGCGGAGTCTGTACTTTACTCCTAAAAACGCACCTTTTTTCACTGACTTTTAACAAGTGACATGTACATTTCTTGCTGTTGAGTATCTTATTGTTTTGTAGTAGTTGTATTGTGTATTGTGTTGTACTGTGACTGTTCTTGTCTGTCCTGTGTTTGTGTGCAGCACTTTGGCCAGCTGTAAAGTTTTTAAAGTACTTTATAAATAAAGTTGGTATGGTATGTCTCTCACGTATGAAATTACGTTTTTGCAGTGTTTGGTGTGTGCCTTGTGTCACTATGGTCACTGATAAACATTCTGCCAATAGAGATACATGTAGAACACCCCCAGGGGGCTGTCACTGTCAAGTATTGACACAGACAGAACCTTTCTAGATCCCATCCTACTTGTATTTCGCAGCACATGCTCAGATCTAATATACATTTTATTTGAATAATATTGTGCAACGTGTGAGTTGTTTTGGAGGCATTACATTTCATTGTGCTTTGTACAAATCTGATATAGTGAGTGAAGTAGAAGATGGTCGTTGCTAACCTGCTTCACACCAGGAGGATAAGTGTAACACTCTGAGATGAGTTCTGAAATTCAATCTGGAATGGCTCTGACTGAAAGCAACTGGGGAAAAGCAGAAAGTCCAGACAAATATCTGAATCTGATTGGTCGAAGTGTCACAACAGCAGAACAAGCAGAGAAATCAAACTTTTGTTAAATCTAGTTCAAGCACAGACAGCTTTTCTGTCTAGAAAAAAGTGCATCCCTCTGTATTTTAAACAACAGAATAGTCTAGTATAGTATTTCCTACAAATTACTAGGCTGAAGGCTGAAGTTCATCCATCTGTGTTGACATGTTTGTTTTGTTTCATTTGGGCCCTTCATTGGTCTAATCCATTAGGTAATCAGGCCCGAGGGACTTTCAAGAGTGAAATCATAAATATGTCAAGAAATCATCTCGCTGGCCAGGCTGGCGCCACCTAGTACCTCCTCTGAATTTCATTTCTCTCCAGCATTGCATACACTATCCTCCTTTGGATTTTCTTTGTCAAATACAGACTTTGCATTTTTTATTGCACCTTTAATCACTAGTTCATCTCACAGAAACGACAGTGATCATTGACAGACATGTTCACTCTCTGCTTGTTTGCTGTTGTGCCGGCAATTACTTGGACACCACTGAGGGCATTACATTCGTCACGACCAAATAGCGTCGAGTGGTTAAATAAAAAAGTACCCGCCTGCTACCGAGCAAACAAATCTTAATGCTGCAAGGTCGGTTTCCATGAAGTGAAACCGGCTGATCAGTTGGGCTACCTTATACCTTCCTGTCTCATAATTTTACTGGTTTCACATACATCCATTAAATTTAATTATGTGGCTTCTATTTGAAGTATTACCATGTTTCAAATGCTTAATGTATATAAGAAAAGTTGTCTAAAACTTGTAGAATAATGCATAATGTTTATAGAACCAGTAATACACGTCACTAAAGTTCAAGTGTACCGGGTTACAAAGTGATTCTCCTGAGATAAAATGGAGCCACAGTTGATAGCTCATTGAAATTCCAGTTGAAGGGCCGATTGAAAAGATTAAACTAACTTCCACTGTCAGAATGCTGCACTGATAACTTCAAATCGAGTGGCAAATTGTTCAGAAGAAGCGTTGAACAAAAAGCTACACAAATGAGGCAAAGATCTGAAGACGAGGACAGTGAGTTCCAGTATCTGAGTGTCTGCTGGTGATGGTAAAGAGAAGAGAAAGACTTCCTGGTTGTCGCCTCCACATGAGGTGCGGAGCTGCAGTGATTGTGGCTGATTGAATGTGCCTGGGGTCCGGGCCAGCGCAGCGGGGGGACTCTGATTAGTCGGATTGGTCAGGAAAAGACAGAATATGTGAGACGAAGGCCCTAAACAGAGGAAGGAGAGGCAGATGTGATGGTACAGACTTGATCATTTTTATGCGGATGTGAACGCTTTTGTTTCCTTTATATGGGACGGGACAAAGGATTTCCAGAACAAAGACTTCCGAGTGATTATGGGGAAATGAACTTGGTGGGTGGATTTACTTTCTTTGTCAAAAACGGTCTAAAAATGAAACAATGTAGTTCTATTAACAGTGAGTTAGGAGTGGCAGTAGCGGAGTTGGTGCAGTTTTGGCCCATTAAGCAGAAAGTTTGTACTCGGAACACCCTCATTACTTTGAGCAAGACACTCAGACTGACTAAAGAAATTCTAAACTAGTGGGACCCAGATGGTACGCAGAGCCAAAGCTCCAACTTCACCATGGCGTTGGATCTATTGGACCCTGAGCCTGGCGTGGTCAAGTGCAAAGCCAGCAGACACTCGACTGATACAGCGAGCAGCCAAAGGGGTTCAGACTGTTTAGCTGCACATGAGGACGGGCTACGAGATGACTGACCCACAGACAGGTTAATATTTAGACATAATAAGTGGGTGAATCTCGTGAAGTACAGCTCTCAACACGCAAAACCTTCCTTGTACTCATGTCAAGATCATCTTTTTTTTATACTGCATTTAAAGGGATGATTCAGTGTAATTTCAACCTTGGGTCCTTTGACTTCTACATTACATCTGTATCCAACTGCTGCTGGAGAAAAGGTTCTGTGTAATTGACGACCAAATTGTTAGAAATGGGGATAAAATCTGATAAATTGATGATAAAGGAAATGTGGAAACATTGGGCCTAAGTTTGGAAAGAAAAAAAAATGGACCTTTATAAAATTTGGCCCTGAAAGAAAAAAAAATAGACCTCTAGAGGAACTGGAGGAAGTGTCTGGTGTGAGGGAAGTCTGGGAGTCCCTTTTTAGAGTGCTGTCCCCGCAACCCGGTGTGGTATAGGATTTTGACCCTGCGGTGAGGTGACCCTGGGGTCAACATACCATATAGTATTTTGATCCTGGGGTTAGAATCCTACTATGATATGTTGACCCCCCATGAAAATCTATATTTTATTAATAAAGAACTCGAATTCTACAGTTTTTTTTGTGTTTTTTGAAGTGTTTATTAAAGAACTCAGATGCATTTTTTATGTCGATTATAGCTTTTGAATGTTAAAAATTACTTAGTTGTTTAAACACATATGTTACTGAAAATGAGATAAGTAGTTATTAATCAGTTAGGTAATCAAAGTGATGTATAATGATTTGGAATCTTGTTAAAATAGACAGGGCTGATCAATTTAGTAGCTAAATAGAGGACACATATGACTATAGTAATCTGACCCCCCAATATGTTTATTATAGTTATTATGATGTAAAGTAAGAAGTCATGTTAGTTAAATATCGACAATGATCAGTTATATATAAAGAATGTCAAAATCCTATGACTAGAGTAAGCTGAGCCCCCAATATGTTTATTATAGTTATGATGTGTAAACTCTTAGATAAAGACAATTGCATTAGATGAACATGTAACTTGAAGATGTGTGTTCATATTTTCGTGCCTACAACATGATGAGTAATGGACTTAAGGTATACAGGTGTTACAGTGATTTGATACACAAAACAGGGTGTCAGTGTCAGTTTTTATAACTGCATGACATTTTTATACTGCATGGTATATTTTGTATATATTTTATTAAATTTTTTTGTAAATATTTTTGTTTTATATTCTCTATGATGTTCCACTGTTTTTAACACTGCCATCTTGTGGCGTTATTAGGTGGTGTCCACAGGTGAGTCTCCACTCCTCCTCTTCCAGGTGGAGCAGCCCTATTGGTGGGTTTTTGTATTTAATTCACATGATTTGCTCTCAGTTCTGTTTGTCCCCTGAGGAAAGCCATAGGCTGAAACGTGTCCGAACTTTTTAAGTTGTCCATTAAGACATGCCGTAAACTAATAAAGGCATTTTATTTTGAACCAGTGAGTGCCTTGGGTTCTTTTTTTTTTTTTTTTTTGCATCTTTGTACTGACTTCCCTTCCCAAAGAGCACCACTGAGTTGGATCTACTGTGTATTATCCACTGGAGGTCCAGGAAGCGCTTCTTCTGAAACATTTTTTTTTTAGGGTGTCAGTGTATGTTCAAAATCAAACATTCCATCAAAACATTCCTTAAAATACCTTAAAAGATAGTGAAAATGTAGCAACATATAATAAAAGTAAATTACATGAGAAATAATGATCATATAAATACTGTTACTACTAAAGAAAAAAGTAAGGGGAGTCAAAATCCTATAGGGGGGTCACTTTACTATAGCGGTATGTTGACCCCGGGGTCAATATACTATGGGGGTCAAAATACTATCTCACACCAGCCCTCAATAAGCGGAATGGTTTGGGGAAAAAAAGACCTTAGAGATGAGGGAACATAGACACGGTCTGCATAAATACTTGATTGTGATTAAAAAAAAAAAAATGTCATAAGCCTTAGTTTCCATTTAGCCCATTTGTAAAAGAATTAAAGCACAGTTTGATAGTTACATACCATGTACGAGGTAGAATAAGAAAGCTGACGTGGTCCCCCCCTACCTCGCCTTATCTCAGTTGTCATGGTGACTCTAAAGCACATCTAATTCCTCCATTCATATTCATTTGAATGAACTGCAAAAGGTATTCTATGGTTGTTATTCACTGTCACATGAATTCACTTCATAATTGTGTATCCAATAAGAAGTGCAACAGAATGTTAAATTTGACTTACACAAAAGCAAAGAAAACTATGCATTATTATAAACCTGAATTTCTTTTTTAGAAGCTGTGAGACAGGCCGAACAGAGACTCGGCTCCACACTGTTTAGCTGCATGAGACTGAAAGGTTTTTATTCTGCACTCTTCCTTTTTAATGTTGATTTTATGGTGATTATTTATGTTTTGATTTGAATGACCTTGTAAGAATTGTGCTATACAAATAAACTTCCCTTGCTTTAGGCTTAAAGGGATAGTTCGGATTTTTTGACATAAATCTGTATGGCATCCCCGTCATCAGTGTTGTGCATCCACACCGACTTACCCCCCGAAAGCGTCCGGTGAGCCGAGATACTGGCCTGTTTTGGTGCTGAGGAAAGTAGTTCGGCAAGTTGTGTGGGGACTGTATACTAAAGCGTTTTTCTTCTCAAAGCAATATTTGTTCAAAAGAGTGATACATTTGCATCACAAAACCATCGTCGCCAAAAAAGTCAGATCTCATAATCGCTTGGCGCTATTTTCTCTCCGTACGTACCACTGCGCGCGGCCGCCAAAACAGTGAAATGTGCGTGGAGATTCAGCCAGATTTTTGTTGTTACAGCCTGGATAATCAAGAGTTCGCACCATTTTTTAGATATATTCATATGTATCTTATACAAGCTCATATACTTATGGCTCTAGCTCTCTCGTTAGCTCTCTCGCGTGGCGGCGGTCTGCGCATGTAAACACTGCCGAACAACTGAAGAAAGTGATGGATCGGTGCGCGGCTGTCACCTGGCGGCCGCGCGCAGTGGTACGTACGGAGAGAAAATAGCGGCAAGCGATTATGAGATCTGACTTTTTTGGCGACGATGGTTTTGTGATGCAAACGTATCACTCTTTTGAACACATATTGCTTTGAGAAGAAAAACGCTTTAGTATACAGTCCCCACACAACTTGCTGAACTACTTTCCTCAGCACCAAAACGGGCCAGTATCTCGGCTCACCGGACGCTTTCGGGGGTAAGTCGGTGTGAATGCACAACACTGATGACGGGGATGGCCATACAGATTTATGTCAAAAAATCCGAACTATCCCTTTAATCATTGAAACATTCATTGAGAAAAAGTAGTTAATTACTGAAGTTTTTACCTGCTTATAAACAAATTACTTAATCATTTTAGTCAAAGTATTATTCTTTCAGAGTCAATTCAATTTCAGGTCCTTTCGCTCACAATCACGGCCTACGCAGTCGCACCTCCAGCATTTCACCGCTGCTGATATCACTGTGATTTTAGCAAACTTGTATGAAGAAAAACGAAAAACCCACCACTTCCAGGTTAAAAACCCACCACTTCCAGGTTAAAAAAGCATAGTAATGCACGTTACTGACATTTGTACCGAGTAAAATATTACCACTTTTTTCCCTGTATTGCCTTACATTACTGTGTTACAGCAAAAAGCAATGCATTACGGAAATTCCTTACTTTTATAACGCGTTACTCCCAACACTGGTTATGAATTACGTCTGTTCATCTTTATCAAAACTATCAAAAGTTAAGCCACCGAAAAAGTCTATTTCCTTTACCATTACTTTTCCCCATATCCCTCTTGCTTCCCATGCACTTCCAAACCAGGCCTGGCTGCTCCGAAAACACATCAGTCTCACCGCACTCCACAGCGTAACGTCTATTTGTCGTGCACGGGTCTCTGCTTGCTCTCGGACTCGAATGAACTGTAAACGCCACATCATTGCAACTGTAGCCATAACCTATACGAATGAATGGACTGCTGGAGCAAATCAGTTTTCCAGAGCATCCAAATGTGCCCATGAAGGGAATGATACGGGCAATAACAGCTTATCATCGAGCAAGCATGTGAGAAAGAGCCATCAATCAAAGCGCAGTGGCAGCCGGGTAATTTGGGAGGGCGCTCCGAGGTGGTGTGTGCGGGGGAAGCGTGAGTTTTGTCCATAGAGGGAGAAGGAAAGGGCCACTGGCAGGTAATAAGGGCTTTATATGTTTTCATTACTGGGGTTAGCGACAGGAGAGAGGAGGCGGGGTGGTCGGTGCAGACAGCGGCTGGAGGAGCGAAGTCGGATCGGATTAAGGAGAGGAGATATATGAGAGAACAGGTGGGCAAGGAGAGGTGGCGGAAGTGTGCCAGCTGTATTTATGAGGCTACTGTCCAAGCAAGCGCAATGAAAAAAAACCTCGTGGAAGGAGTTAACAACTGCAGTACAGAGGTGAAACGTTTTTATTGTAGGAGGCGTAATTAGTCATTGGAGCTGTCATTTCTATTGCTCGGTCCAAGGCTTAATGGTAATGTTTACATGCATGCAAATGAACGCATCATTATGGAAGACAGTTATCAGATTTTGACTTTTAAATGTCGTTGAAATTTATTTACCGTATTTTTCAGAGTATAAGTCGCTCCGGAGTATAAGTCTCAACAGCCAAAAAATGCGTAATGAAAAAGAAAAAAACATACTATAAGTCGCACCGGACTATAAATCGCACTTTGGGGGGAAAATTATTTTATAAAATCAGAGACCAGGAGCCAACATTTCACGTAGAAAGGCAAGTTCTAGTAATAACAATAGAGCAGAGAACAACAGACTGTTAATGTCACATATGAACAGTTCTTCAGATAAACTATAACATAAACAATAGAACAGAACAAGTTTATCAAACTCTCCATCTCACTCCAAATCACTAAATCCATTCAATTCTTCATCCTCTGTGTCACTTCTGAACAACTCCGCGATCTCCAAAGATGGTGCCACTTCCTCTTCTGTGTAGCTGTCATCATCAATTCCAGTTAGAATTATTCCGGCCTTTCTGAATCTCGACAGGATGGTTTCTGTCCAGGCTTCGTCGATCCATCCAGTAACTTCCAGGAAAGTTGTATGGCTCACCCCTCCCACTTGTGTAAAGCTGTTTCTCTATCCCCGCTTTCCAACAGTCTCTCACAAGTTTCTCGCTCACTCCAAACTTTCTTTCTGCTGCTCGATTACCATTTTTGGCTGAATATTTCACGACTTGCAGCATGGGACAGCCAGCTCTTTCTGCAGGAGAGATGCACAGTAGAGCCAAGTGACAGTGGTACAGGAGTAATAGGAGCAGCAGATACTGACAAACAAACCTAGAGCCTCTTGAGGCTTCAGTGTGAAAATTTTAATATATAAGTCGCACCTGGAGTATACTCTAAGTTGCAGGAAATCCAAACCATGAAAAAAAAGTGCGACTTATAGTCCAAAAAATAGGGTATATATTTGTTTGTTTATTTCATTCATAAAGTGTCACAACATCAAACATACAATAAATGAATGAAAAGGAACAGAAAGAAGAGTAATCTTATGTTATCTTTGAATTTTTTACTCTGAAAAAAAACAGGTTTGAATTCTTTCTCTTTTTTTGTTTGTTTTTGTTTTTCTTATTTCATTCTTTTCAAGCCCTCAAATTCAACAGTCAAAATTCAGAGTGTAGAATTTGCAGTCAAAATTTATTATAAAATACCAAAGAATAGCCGGGGTGTTATTGGTTTCAGTCACCTAAAAGACCAGGCATTTATTTGAGACCAGGGGCAGGTGATTAATTCCTTTCTCGCAAAAATCTTGCTCAGCAAATCTGGGAAAATATGGTACTCAAATTCGTTTAACCAGTATGACTTTTAAAATGTGGGTCCTCAGAAAAAAAAGGAGGAAACTCTGCTGAACTTTGCTGTGTTTGCTAATGTGTGCATTGCGTCACTATAGCGTCACTACAACATACAAGTATAGACATGGACACTATGAGGCACATGCATCGCTCTGTGTGCTGAGGGCTACACGGGCTAATTAGATTGGATGTTGCCGTCATTATGAGTAAATGAACTCACTCTCTCAAAGTATGTCATGAACGCGCGGACCTCTGCTGCTGCTGCTTTCACTAACAAGATTAGAGCGCACTGTCTGACGAAGGCACAGCACAGGAGCTAGAAACAGCTAATTACTCAGGTACACAACAACATATGGGGGAGCATCTAATATTCATCCACGCACTTTCTATATGGTTACGCAAGGGGGAGAGAGAGCTGTGGGTCGATCCATTCAGACTTTGAACCTGGAGCCGAGCGGAAATTAAATTAGTTCCAGGAATAAGAAGTCAGATGTGTTGCCAGCGTTGGTTCGGTTAACTCTGGTGCAATTTTATGCTCGTTGGATGTGTGGGGATGCCAGACAGGCTTGTAAGCGAACTTCGGTTTTGCAAGTGAACTCTGGAAGACTTTTGATGGGAAGTCAGTGAAGTGGACTCAAACAGAGTTAACAAGACTTTTTTTTAAATTATTATTAAGAAGGCGGTATTGGAAACTTTTATTGTTTTGAAAATGCTATAATGACTGAAAGCAACGTATTAAAGGGACAGTTTGGAATTTTGGACATAGAACCTCATTTCCTAGTGAGTCAGAGTGTTGGAGACGTGTGGAGACACTTTTTAAAATATTCCATCCAGTTCGTGTATTTGCAGAGGTCGCTGGTGCTAGGCTAGTGTATGTCAATGGCCGTAGTTATCTTGCCACTAAAAACAGTCTTACCCACTCCATAAAACACCCGAAGTAAATCTATTATTACACCAGACTGTTGATGTAAATGTCTGTGTTGACAGAATAATGTTTGAAATAAAGCTAACCTTGCACCGCATGAATCATCGCGTGTCGAGGGACTACTTTCTCATATATCAGTCCGCTGCTGCCAAGCTTTCTATCAGGAAGTACAACTCATTCAGACATAAATCCTTGGTAAAATCCAGACATAAAGGTTGGTTTTTACTTCTTTTTCAGGGCTGGGTCGTGAGGGCAGCAGTCTAAGCAGGGACTCCCAGACTTCCTTCACCTTGGACACTTCCTCCAGTTCCTCCAGGGGGATGTGGAGGAGCTGCAGCTCTACTCCAAGCTCCTCCCGTGTGACTGAGCTCTTCACCCTATTTCTAAGGAAGCGCCCAGTCACCCTGCGGAAGAAACTCATTTGACCGCGTGTATCCGTGATCTTGTCCTTTCGGTCATTACCCAGAGCTCATGACCATATGTGAGGGGAGAAATGTAGATTGACCGGTAAATGTGATCTAAACTACTAGATTAAAAATAGAAATAACAGAAATAATAGAAATATATCCACTGATTTCTTGTTCAAGATTGCTGAACTGTAGTACCATAGCACAGGGCAGATTTTCATTTAGGTGTTCTTATTGTTGACAATTTGCTACGAACTGGGTGGAGATAGGGGGTGGGAGAAAACAAACATTTTCTCGTGTCAAATGTTGGACAACGCCAGATTACTCATCCCATTTTTATGTGTCCATGTAATTTTATGTATCTAAACTTATCTTATCTTGCATTGAATTGTTTATCTTTCCAATGAGAACCACATGCTTTGAAAAAACTTTACAAAGACAAGTGGATCTGGAGCAGTGTCCTGTCTCCATGAATTTAGAGGGTGTGATTGACAGGTGGATGAACCAATTAGAAAGACACGTGCTCCGTTCTTGTCAAAAATGAACATGGCTGTTTACAAGTAAAAAGGAGAAAAAAATAACATAAAAGACTAAGGCAGAGTGTGGATTTTTACAGAATCAACAATCAAAGCATCAAAGTAGTCCTTATTTCAGGTAAATAAAGTTAGATATTTTGTTCTGAATGAGAATTTTCTAGAGATGTCTTTTGGTTAGTGGCTGTGGTTGGATCATCAAAAATTTTTACAGTGTTTTTTTGTGCTCTATGGTCCTGTTCCAGTCCCTTGTGGATTCAAACAGAATGTAGAAATGAATTGTCAAAAATGTTCTTAAAAATACAACATTTCCTAAAATATCACTTTATTATATTATTATAGTGTTTTTTTATTATTATTATTTTACAGATACCTTCGATAAGATGAGCACTGGGCCTATGCATGATCTCAGCTTGTGACATTTTAAGAGCGAATGGTTGTCAACACCAAAATAGCTTCCTTTCACAGTATATCGCCAAGACACCTGCAATTTTCCAAATGCATCCATGTTTCAAAGGGCTTTTGAATTGGCCTTTTATGCATGTTCCATTTCATTTCATATCGACACTATTAAACCTTAGGCAAGGCTATTGGTTCACAGGGAGTGCAAATGTACATTTTAACATTTGTTACGGTCAATATATGAGAAGTCTATTGAAGAGGAAACCCAATATGTTTTGCAATGAGACTGGAAATAGACTATAGTGCCTTGAGACATTATAATATATTTAAAGGGACCATATTACACTATTTTCTGATCTATGTTATAATGTTTTCTTGTCACAAACAGACCTGGAGTCATGTTTAGTTTCATTCACACATGTTTAACACACAACCCCTGCATATTTAAGATGAGTTCTTCTCTCAAACTGAATACACTGTCTATTTAAACTCCATACACCTTAACTAGAATCATTTGTATGATTTTCGCCTGGGATTTGCAGATCTCTATTGATTTAAAGGTAAAATGCAGCTGACCTAAAGGCAATTTCAGTACATTTGTCCTCACTTGGATTTTTTTCTTAATTTTGCTATTAAAATTCCCCCTTTCAGCCCCTAATAAAGTGTTACACATGCTTTTTTTCAGTACAACTTGTTATTTCACTATCTGCTACTGTAGTTGTCTCATATGGATGTAATAAAAGCTACAGGACCAGAAATTGGATTGAAAAAAAAAAAAAAAAAACATGTAATGGAAAGGTCCAGGGCACGGAGCCACATCATGTCCTGCATTTCCATGGTGTTTATTACATTTATATTTGTACATTTTGAGTGAAATAAATCTTTCAAATAAAAATAGCAAGGGATGCACAATTAAACAGACCAAGATGAGTAATTTGCCATTTATTTGAGAAATAACAGCACTGAGTAGCTTTTTCAATTGTTACGAACACAGACGCTCAGAGCATCGACCATTTTGACTCACTACACTCTTTGGCAAAGTTTAGCCCAATCAAAATGGATGGAGCACATGTGTTTGGCAGAAAACAAAGTTCCTATTGGACACTTGTTTTCCCAATGTCATTGGAAAACATGTGACGTAGGTTAATGCCAGAAATGAAATATGCTTGGAAAGTCGAAACTGTCTAGCCAGGCTGACGCCACCTAGTGCCTCCACTCAATTTCATTTCTCTCCAGCGACTAGGTCAGGAATTGGAATACACTAGACAGTTTGCAAACACCCCAGAAATGCGAGTCCAGGCACCAGCCAATCAGCAAAGAGCCATACATTCTGTGTTGTCAACGATTCCCGAGATCGAGGATATAAAGCGAGAACAAAGAGAATGTTTGCTGAATACTATCAAGGGGAAAGACGTAATTTACCAGTTAGCCCCGTTAGAGGCACATTACATATGTCACGACCAAATGGCAGCGATTGGTTGAATAAAAAAAGTACCCACCCAAAAGAGTACCACCTTGAGTGAACGAATTCTAATGCTGCAAGGTCAGACGGTTTCCACGAAGTGAAACTGTCAGCTTTTCAAGGGGGCAAAAAGTAAGTTTCTATCTTTTATGGTTGAAAAGTTATGCATGGTTATGTAAAACATTTTTGGAAGGGTTGACTTGAAAACTACCACTGCATGACATCATGAGGTGGAACGGAACATTTTGAGCTATGGAGATGAAGACAGAATAATAAACCAGGATTACCCAAACATGCATGTACGTTTTTGACGAGGCAACAACATTCAAGAGTCAATTTTGTGTAATACTGGACCTTTAACAGTATCTTCCTATAATTGATCTACTTATTCCTTATGCCACTCACGCAAAATTGAAATATCCAAAAAGTGGACTAGGACTACACTGTCATGGTTGTAAAAATTCTGACAGAGTGAATTATGGATGTTGGCGTAGCAAAGATGACGGTAGAAGCGGTAATAGGAGCAGAGCTGAGATGAAGATGGGATTTATGTGCAGCGGGACCACAAGGACAAACGGTAGCGCTCTGTGAGTAAAATTACAGTTTGAGGGACTTGAAGTGGAGCTACAGCTGGGAGATACATGTAAGAGAGTGTGAGATTTTAATGAGGCAAGGTACAGTAGTTATTATTTATCACTGGTCTAAAACGCATAGTTTGGTGGGACTAATAGGGGTAACAATGCAGTCTGTCAAAAGTTTCTTAAAATGTGGCTAGATTTGTTTGTCTTTTTTAGTACAAATTAAAGGTGCATTAACTTTTTGGTTGGGGGTCAGTCACCTGTTTGTTTCTATGGATATGTCATTGCGCTGCTTAAAATGTTCCACAGTAGCCACATTTATGCAACACATTTGCAACATATTTTTACTGTTTTGATGATTAAAATGTTTGTGTCTCATATGAACATTGCACAAGAAGTGGTTTAACAAAGACTTTTACTATCACAGTCATGAATTTGCCTTTATTGAACCATATTGAAATATATTGAAATATATCATATCGAATCAAAAGTGCACTGTTTCGAGGTATGTATTGTATCTTAGCCTATGTTTTGAGGTATGTATTGAATCCCAGCCTATGTTTCGAGGTATGTATCATTCGTACTCTACGATTCGAGGTATGTATTATATCGTGGCCTACATTTCGAGGTATGTATTGATTCATGCCCTATGTTTCGAGGTATGTATTCTATCGTTGCATATGTTTTGAGGTATGTATTGTATCGTGGCATATGTTTCGAGGTATGTACTGTATTGTGGCCTACATTTCGAGGTATGTATTGATTCGTGGCCTACGTGTCAAGGTATGTATTGAATCATGGCTTATGTTTCGAGGTATGTATTGTATCCTGACCTATGTTTCGAGGTATGTACTGTATCCTGGCCTATGTTTCGAGGTATGTATTGTATCGTGGCCTATGTTTCGAGGTATGTATTGTATCGTGGCCTAGGTTTCGAGGTATGTATTATATCGTGGCCTATGTTTCGAGGTATGTATTGTATCGTGGCCTACGTTTCAAGGTATGTACTGTATCCTGGCCTATGTTTCGAGGTATGTACTATATCCTGGCCTATGTTTCGAGGTATGTATTGTATCGTGACCTACGTTTCGAGGTATGTATTGTATCGTGGCCTATGTTTCGAGGTATGTATTGTATCGTGACCTACGTTTCGAGGTATGTATTGTATCGTGGCCTATGTTTCGAGGTATGTACTATATCCTGGCCTATGTTTCGAGGTATGTATTGAATCATGGCCTATGTTTCGAGGTATGTATTGTATCGTGGCCTACATTTTGAGTTATGTATTGAATCGTGGCCTATGTTTCGAGGTATGTATGGTACCGGCAACTTCTTAATGATTCCCAGCCGTATCCACGCATTTTTCAGTAATTTAGCGATCTCTCCTGGACCCTAGTTAAACCTTTCCTTACGATTCTGTCCAATACAATGTGATAGCGCTCTGAAGGGGAAGCAACTTTGCATGGGGAGCAAAGGGAGGAGGGACAAGTGAAACAAGGTAACATGGTGATCTAAAATATTATGTGTTAGCAGTTAAAACCCCATAGAAGTAAAACATGCCCTCTTTAATTAAACTGAAACCTCACAACTCATGCAAAGCCATTTGTCAATAAACATTTGTTATCAGAGTAGATTTAGTCACAGATGAATGCATAGTAGAGTGATAAATATTTCATTGCATTGTCACAATCTGTAAAACTGTACTATATTCACAGTGTATGGAGATAGATAACAGCAACGGTCACTCATTACAGATTTATGCATCTTGTTTGTCTACAGGTCATGGCCAAGACTCTATGCCTGGACTCACACGCACTTCTTTACCAGTGCCAAGTGTCTTTGTTGATTCCACTGAAATGTATCCAAACAAAGCTATTTTCTTGATTAGACTTTTTAAACTGCATGCATGGTTCTGTAGCCTTATATTTTCACTCTACTTACACAGCGTTGTATGTTATTATAAGCAGCGGTGTAGTGTGGATTTTTTAAGTGAGGGTATGCGATTTGTGACCCAAACAAGCATAAAGGTGCCAGCTCATTAAAAATAAGTAATATTTGATGGGTTTTTTTTTAACCTCAGAATGAAGCGGAATCATGTTATTAACTTTAACGTTGTTCATAATCACCTACAGAACATAAATCATAGGCTACAACACATGAACCAGGACTAAACCAGGAGGACTAAACCAGGACAGAACCAGAACTGAACCATGACTGAACCAGGACAACACCAGGTCTAAATCAGGTCTAAACCAGGACTAATCTTGAACTTGAGAGTGAGAGAGAGAACCTCAAGCATGTGGAGCAGGCGACGGCTGTGCTGAGCCCTGTGGGTCCGTCCTGATACTCCTGGTTCAGTTCTGGTTTAGTGCTGGTTTAGACCTGGTTTAGTCCTGGTTTAGACTTGGTTTAGTATGGTTTTAGTCCCGGTTAAGTCCTGGTTTAGTCCTGTTTTAGTGCTGGTTCAATCCTGGTTTAGTCTTGTTTTAGTCCTCCTTGTTTAGTCCTGGTTTAGTCCTGTTATAGTGCTGGTTCAGTCCTGGTTTAGTCCTGGTTCAGTCCTGGTTCAGTCCTCATCTCTCATGTCTCAGGTCACTATAGAACAGCAGTGCAGATATCATGAGCCTGTGCAGGTTGTTTTCACCAGTGCCAGTGGCTCCAGTTTGACATTTAAGTTGTAGCTATTTAATATTTGTTATTTTGTTCTCCTGTTGGCAGAAGTGAGTGGATGTTGTACCCCCGCGTACCACATCCACTACACCCCTGATTATAGGCATTTTGTATCTTGACTCTAAGCAAGTCATCTTAAACTAAGTTTTCTGGAGGAGGGCCTGCCACCTCACCATGGAGATTTATTACAGTGCCTTGAATATTTCATTGTATGGCATTAGACAAATTATCTCTCCTAAAGGCAAGAAAGAGATACCGCTAGGCCGATGTACAGGTCATATCTGTGGAGTAGTGACCTTGCTCACAAAGGAGTGTATGTTTTTGAGGGTATGTTTGAGCACAACTAGCACCCATGATAAAAGGAACACATGTTAGATCAGTTTAGTATCACACATGGAAACATTCCAGACAAAATCTTCATGGTGCTGTTTTGTTATACTTCACTGCTGTCTGCTGTTGAACTTGAGGACCCCCTCAAAATGGGATGATTCATCACCCACTGCTCCCGAGGAGACGCCCCTGCAGCATGGGCAAGGATGGATCAAATGCAGAGGACAAATTTCCTACAGGGACAATAAAGGTTAACCTTAACTTCAAGGCTTTATTCCACTTAACAGATGTCAAACATTTACGCATTTTCACATTGAAACACTCTCGAAAGCATGTGTGTTAGTAGACGTGGAGTAGATTTATGGAACAGTTTGGACGACAGACGGCATATCAAAGCTTGTGCTAATTTGGTGCACTTCAAAAAACAATATAAAAACAAATCTTAGAGAAATACCTAGAAGACTATTTCCATTGTCTTCACGAGTAAACCATGACTATTGACTGAACTCATGCTTTTCTTTAACATTTTCTTTAACATTACCTTTTATTTTGATTTATTTTGTGCCTTCTTTATCATTATTATTAGTTTGTAAGACCACAACCAAAAAAAAAACAAACTGTCATCTTTAAAAAATAAAATCAATAAAGTGATTGTATTTCTGTTAGAGGGGTTAGTTTATGGAGCAACCTGAGTGATGATTTTAAAAAAAACACTGTAGAACCCTTTAAAAAAAAAGAGAGTATAAAGCGTTATGTTTTGAAAGATACAGAGCTGTGGAATGAATAAATTATGCATTAATTTAGTTTGTTTTAATGTATATTTTGTCTCTTATATATATAGTAAGTCACAAGTGAAATTGTAAATGCAAACTTGCTGTTTCGGCTGCTTTTCTTTCTTGGAATTCTGTCATTGTTTAATAAGGTTTGGCATTATAAGTACTTTTACTTCAGCCTAAATCCTTTCAGTCATGATCCATGGGGTTGTAGTTTATGTTTTGTTTTGTAGTGCTGCAAAATGACCGAATAAAACTACAAAATCCAAAAAGTAATATATAACATTATTCATCTTGATTTGATTGCATATTTATTGTCCTGCTGTTCTTGAACTTGCATTGGTTAAACAAGCGTTCTCTTAACTTACATATGGTGTACCTGAATGCACCTCAGTCTAACAAATGGATGCCCTCTTTAATTTGTCCCATTTTACACACAAGTTTCATAACTGTCAAGTGTTAAAGGTTTTGGCAGGGGCCTTGGTTTAAACGCAATGCAAAACGTATTCATTGAATCTGACATTGACAGACTTCCCATGAACCTCTTCTATCTTGTGCTGCCTTGATGTCACGTCTCCCTCTTCGCTCGTCTCTTCCTCTCAATAATCAGGTCAGTCATCGTGTCAACTCAACGTATGACTTATGCAACAAAATCCACCACGGTCTGCTAAATCGGGAGATGGAAAAATCATACGGGCAAAAATGCATCTTTGGGGTTGAAGCACAGAGCGAAAAGTGAATTTGGAACATCGGTGTACATGGGGAAGTTTGTTGGAGACGTATCCCTCCCTCCTGAGACTGTCGTGTGTATTCTGAGGTTGTTTTTCTTTTTTACAGTTTGCAGGGGTAGACACCGTGATTCAGAGCCATCTTCGTCTGTTTAAAAGTCCCCGTGGAGCTGCTGTCAGTGAAGTTGAAGAGACAAACATTTTGCATCTGTCTGATCCCCAGTGTAGAGCTCATACAGGTTTGTGGGTGGGTGGGTTCAGTTCTGGAAATGTGGAAGGTTATGAGAGCGATCATGTTGTTAAAATAATGTATTGTAATGTATATAAAGTATCAATAAGCCATTAAATTAACTGTATAATAACTGTTTTAAAGGTTTTATATTACGTGAAAGGGCCTCTTGTAAGCGTTAAGCCATGTTATAATGTTGTTACCTCCTCAAAAACAGACCTGGAGTTGTCTTTTCTTTGAGTAACCATTTATTATTAGTCTGTCTACTGCTCAATATGCTCTGCTCCACCTTGTGATGTTATGTTGTGGTACAAGTAGTGTTGTACTACTCGAGACTGGTCTTCATCTCGAGACCGGAATTGGGACTGATTTTTTATGGTCTGGGTCTCGTATCCGACTCAGTCGCGTTTGAACTCGGTTTTGAAGGCGGTTGGATTCAGTCTTGTCTCATTCTTGAAGACGCTTGGACTCAGTCTTGTCTCGGTCTTGAAGACGCTTGGATTCGGTCTTGTCTCGTTCTTGAAGACGCTGGGACTCGGTCTTGTTTCGGTCTTGAAGGCGTTTGGACTTGGTCTTGTCTCTGTCTTGAAAGTGCGTGTACTTGGTCTTGTCTCGGTCTTGAAGGCGCATGGACTCGCTCTTGTCTCATTCTTGAAGACGCTTGGACTCGGTCTTGTCTCAGTCTTGAAGACGCTTGGATTCAGTCTTGTCTCGTTCTTGAAGACGCTTGGACTCGGTCTTGTCTCGTTCTTGAAGGCGTTTGGACTTCTTGGTCTTGTCTCTGTCTTGAAAGTGCGTGTACTTGGTCTTGTCTCGGTCTTGAAGGCGCATGGACTCGCTTTGTCTCGTTCTTGAAGACGCTTGGATTCGATCTTGTCTCGTTCTTGAAGACGCTTGGATTCGGTCTTGTCTCGTTCTTGAAGACGCTTGGATTCGGTCTTGTCTCGTTCTTGAAGACGCTTGGATTCGGTCTTGTCTTGGTCTTGAAGGCGCTTGGACTCGGTCTTGTCTCGTTCTTGAAGACGCTTGGATTCGGTCTTGTCTCGTTCTTGAAGGCACTTGGACTCGGTCTTGTCTCAGTCTTGAAGGCGCTTGGACTCGGTCTTGTCTCGTTCTTGAAGACGCTTGGACTCGGTCTTGTCTCAGTCTTGAAGGCACTTGGACTCGGTCTTGTCTCAGTCTTGAAGGCACTTGGACTCGGTCTTGCCTCGGTCGTGAAGACGCTTGGACTCTGTCTTGTCTCGTTCTTGAAGACACTTGGACTCGGTCTTTTGTCATTCTCATTCTTGAAGGCGTTTGGACTCAGGTTTAAAAATCCTTCCCACTTTCTTCACAGTTTTCTGTAAAGTGCCAGTGGAAGTTATATTAATTAAAGAAGGGGTTCTCAAACTGTGCCTCCTTTTTGGACCCTCACCTACAGAGCCTTTCAGAAATGTACAGTTCGCATGGCTTATTTTAACCTTAAATTAACATTTATCAGATAAATTTAAGATAGACTTATATGAAAAAAAAAAAAAACATTGATATATATTTGCCAAAATAACTGTAAAATAAAAATAAATGTAGAAAATGACAAAGATGGTCTCGATTTGGTCTTGATGGGCCTTTAAAAGTCTTGGTCTTGTCTCGGTCTTAGGACTCTGTGGTCTCGGACTGGTCTTGGTATAGATTAAGGCAGTCTTGACTACAACAATAGGTAGCTAACATTTCCTTTTACCTTTAGTTCAGAAAAGATTGGCAATTCCAGGGCTGAAAGTATCCAAATAATTCTAGTGAAGATGTATGGAGTTTAAATATACAGTGAAGCATTTCCTGTACTAACAAGTTAATGTAGACAGGCTAATAATATAGGTTTACTCAAACATGTGTGAATGGAACAAAACACAACTCCAGCTATGTTTTTGAGGAGGCAACAACATGAATTTTTGGTAATATTCGACCTTGTGTGTGTGTGTGACAACTGACAAGCAATGCCTGCCAGTACCAAAACAAACACTGCTGCTTACGAGGAAAAAAAGGAAGGAAATAAATATCACAGGGGAATGAAAAACTTTATGTATTTCGGGCAGAATCAATGAGCGAAGCACTGAACTCCAAATATAGCTCCTTCACTTTACATGTGTCGCTGAAGTAAAATAAAAGGAGCTGTAGAAGGAGGTGGCCAGACTGATATACCTCTGTGTGAAAAATACAGAGAGATATCATTCTAACCTTGGCAGGCAGTCTTTCATTTTCCTACTTTAGAAACAAGTTGGTGTAATCCTTCTTTCGCCCAGGAGTGCTCCATAAAGTTTCAGAGCTATAGTCATTTGGACAATGTCAATCAGTCTGAATGAGCTGGACTGCCCTGTGGGAGTAGTTCAGGACTATGAATTTCTTTCTTATCAGGCCAGTACCGTCAGATTGAAAATGACTTCTGGATGGCAGTCTCCATTTCAAAAACTTTGTCCGGATGAGATGGCCTTTGAAACTTTTTCTATTGTCATCTTACCTTACCTTTACTTATTAATCTGCACCGTACAACCGGTACAAAACACAACCATGAAAACTTCGCAGAGACAATAACAATGCTGTAGTTCACCGGTATAATGGAAGCATAATGAATGGTGAATACATGGAACAATAGCATAATAACGAGAGCAGAGGAGAAGTCGTGGCAATCCAGGATCACTTCAGTCCTGTCTGTTTCATAAATGGTCTGTAAATGAGGCTCAATCATATAGTGACCTCAATAATATCTTTCTATAGATATGTATCGTGATTACAGATACATTGACCTATTAAACTGTAGCACCCAAAATCCTCAATTCTTCAGTTTGTTGCTTTGGTTTATTTATAGTAATACTAGTGATTTTGTTTTCTTTTTGCAAATGTCAGTGCAAATGAGTGTAATTGAAATGTGTCTGGGGAGTACGAGACATCACAATATCTATCGGTTTACGAAGGAGAGACGCTGTACTTGAAAGGCATCCGTGGTACTATTGTGAAAAAGGTAAAAGTCCTTTATTCATCCATCATGAACGGAAGTGATGGAGTTAGCAATCTGGGGGCCCTTGGTGAATTTGAGTTTGGGCCCACATTATAATGCTCTGTTTTGTTTTTTGTATATTGTCTGTTTTCCCCCATTCTCCTTGAGACATGCACATCTCTATTTGAATTAGGGTAGACTGGAAATTTATCTTATCTTATCTTAGTTAGGCGACCTACTAGATAACCAAGGGGGAATGCTTTAACAGTTAAAATATATTTGACAATCAGATACTATTTTGATGGTGTTTTCCTTTTTAAAAGTAAACTACTCTTATTTAATGCCATATTGAGAGAAAATCTAATTGCCCTGTGACCCCGGCCATTAGTGGCACTGACGCACTGAATTGGTTGGGGGGGCCCTCCAGGTTTGGGGGCCCTCGGCAGCCACCTATTGTTGCCTAATGGTCACCTCTGATGATTGTTGTGGTCATACCAGCTTGTCAAAGCCTGATCCCATCAGATCTCAGAAGTTAAGCAAGGCCGGGCCTGGGTAGTACATGGATGGGAGACCACTGTGAAAATCAGGTGCCACAGAGGGGTCGTTGTGTCCTTAGGCAAGGCACTTTACCCACATTGCCTAGTATGAAAGTGGTCTGTGTGTGAGTGATGGAGGTGGTCGGAGGGACGCACATTGACAGCCTCGCTTCTGTCAGTCTGCGCCAGGGCAGCTGTGGCTAAAATAGTAGCTTACCACCACCGGGTATAGAGTGAAGGATTAATGCTCTGTGAAGTGGCTTAGAGTGTCCAAAAAAGCTCTATATAAAACTGATGTATTATAATCTATGAACGGCCAACCCATTTCAGTAATACAAGTTCAACTGGTCCTTGCTATGACGTCATGCGGGGGGTGTTCTACATGTATGTGCATAGCGGAATATTCATCAGGTATATCAACAATTCAAAACTGATTTAAGCAGTACATTTTCAGGAGTCTGTGACCAATGCGAACCTTCATGGTCTCGTTTGGNAAGAATATTTGAGTAGATCGTTAAAATACTCTGGCAGTAGTACTGGTGTTTTGCCTCGTTAAACAGACTCATTATTTCAGCCTGCTTTATCCGGACTCTGTGACACCACGTCTAACGAGGTTGAGGGTTTAATTCCCTTATCCGGATTTGAGCAGGTCTGAGTCCTGAGCCTGAGTCCGGACTGACTCTGGAGGAGATAAGACAATTACACAGATTTACACGAGTGCGCTGCAGCCGCACTGTGGAACATTCCAACGCCATGTCTCCATGGAGACAGGCACATAGTGGACACCAGAAAAGTGTTAGTGCAACTTCAAAATATTCAGTGGATGTTTAAAGGCCCCAGTCTGATTTGTAGTCAGTAGTTTGCAGTGGTGCACAGTTCGTCGTCACTCACCTCCTGCATTCACAACATGACTTATTCACCACACTGACTTTTTTCTCTGACAATGTATTTGATCTGAATGTGTCTTGCTCTGGTACAGATGTGTTGTATAAGCAGCTCTTCCACTTTAATTCCACTATGTTCAGTTTGCTGTTAGCATGCTAGTTATGAACTTTACTGTCACAGTAAATCTTCACTCGAGTTGTGAAAAGTGTTTATGAACTATAGAAATAAGTGAGGAAGAACTTTGAACCACTGCAAACTGTATGAAATGAACTAGTTCTGTTTAAGAATAAAAATCAGGCACAGCACCTTTAAAGGTTTGGAGTGCCAAAGGGCACGGAGAGAGACAAGAAGCCCGAGCCACCGCCAACACAATCCCCCAAAATCTCCCAAAATCTCCCTTTCTCTGTCTCTCTCTCTTCCTCCCTTACTTTCTCTCTCCCTCTGTCTCTCTCAGTCAGTATCCAGACCTCCAACTGTGCAGCAGATAGAGTCTTCACGGAGAAATTTTCACTTTCAAATTCTTATTATATATATAAGTTCCCTGATTGACTAAATTCTATTGTGCAATTATTTCTACTTATGTGTGTTATTTATCAAATAAATGTGCACATTATGACTTACAAGGGCATAGACTTGTTCTGTGTTTACAGTGTTCAGTTCAGTGTTCAGTCTGTAGTCATTGCACACATTTTTGTTTATAATAAAAGTGGTGATATTTTATTTATTAACCTTTTAAATGATTTATTATTTTAACTTTCATGTTTGGTGTATTTGTTTTGTAAATAAAACAAATCGCACTGATAAATTCTGAATGACTGTTGATTCCCTGCAGGTGGGGCGGGTGGGGCGGGTGGGGTGGGTGGGGCGGGATGGTGGGGCATCACAAAGTATTTGTGCTTACAACTGCCCTGAATGAAGGAATGTTTAAAAAATACAGAGATCTCATTCTGGACTCGACAGGGAACATGTGACCTTCAGACCTTCATCCTTTTTATGGCTCATTTTATAATATTAAAATCCATAATGAACAGTTTTCATTAGACAAACACTGGCAAAAATATCCAGGGAATGTCACGATTTTCAACTTGCCCACTGATCCTGACAAACACAGAGGACAAATGTCCCTGCACACACTGTGTTCTGTGTATCAAGTACATACTTCTATTAACTTTTTATTTTTTTATGAACTATGTTCTAATGTCCTTTCCTCATCACACACAGACCTGGACTTGTGTTTTGTTTCACACGTTTAACACACAAACGCTGCACATTTAGGCTGAGTTCTTCTCTCACACAGAAAACACTCTGTTCCACCTTGTGATGTCATGATATTGCAGGAAGTGCTCCACTGTGTTTTTAAACTCCACACACCTTCACTAGAATCATTTGGATCCTTTCAGCCCTGGAATTTTCCATCTCTACTGAACGAAACGTAACAAGGTTTTCACTTGAAAACTATCACTTCATGACATCACAAGGTGGAACAGAACATTCCAAACTTTGGAGACTTAAACGTGTGAATGAAACAAAACACAGCTCCAGGTCTGTTTGTGATGATTTAACCACATTGCTGACATGACTTAATATAGAAGCTCTAACCACAAACATGCAGCTGATGTGAAAGACGGCACTTCCTGTGCAGAAATGTTGAAAAACCAATGAAACCACTTCAAAATATTTTGTTCTTTATTGTTTTTTTGGTTTTTTGTTTTGCCAAAAGCTATTTACTAAAAAACAAAAATCAACACTGCCACTTTAAAAGACGATAAATGTGCAATATTTTTGTGATTTTCATTTGCTGTGAGAATTTTGTACAACAGGAACAGAAGAGCAGAGGTGCAGAGGTCAAGAGGCCAAGAGGTCAAAGGTCGTGCGGTTTAAGACGGCGACACTGAGGACACTTCTGTCTTTGAGGTGGACACTTCTGAACTGTCCTCCACCTCCTTCCCAAACAACTGCATAATACAACAACGAAAACTGCAACACAAGAAGAGAAACAAAGCACGTTACATCAAGTGTTTGATTCAGAAACAACACAGGACAATGGGCATAACAAACAGGAGTAGGAGTAGAAGTAGAAGTAGTGGTGGTAGTAATAGTGGTAGTAGTAGTTACAGCAAGAGTATTAGTAGTAATAATAATAGGCGCAGCAGTAGTAGTAGTAGTAGTAGCAGTAGTAGTAGTAGTAGCAGTACAACCGGTACAAAACACAACCATGAAAACTTCGCAGAGACAATAACAATGCTGTAGTTCACCGGTATAATGGAAGCATAATGAATGGTGAATACATGGAACAATAGCATAATAACGAGAGCAGAGGAGAAGTCGTGGCAATCCAGGATCACTTCAGTCCTGTCTGTTTCATAAATGGTCTGTAAATGAGGCTCAATCATATAGTGACCTCAATAATATCTTTCTATAGATATGTATCGTGATTACAGATACATTGACCTATTAAACTGTAGCACCCAAAATCCTCAATTCTTCAGTTTGTTGCTTTGGTTTATTTATAGTAATACTAGTGATTTTGTTTTCTTTTTGCAAATGTCAGTGCAAATGAGTGTAATTGAAATGTGTCTGGGGAGTACGAGACATCACAATATCTATCGGTTTACGAAGGAGAGACGCTGTACTTGAAAGGCATCCGTGGTACTATTGTGAAAAAGGTAAAAGTCCTTTATTCATCCATCATGAACGGAAGTGATGGAGTTAGCAATCTGGGGGCCCTTGGTGAATTTGAGTTTGGGCCCACATTATAATGCTCTGTTTTGTTTTTTGTATATTGTCTGTTTTCCCCCATTCTCCTTGAGACATGCACATCTCTATTTGAATTAGGGTAGACTGGAAATTTATCTTATCTTATCTTAGTTAGGCGACCTACTAGATAACCAAGGGGGAATGCTTTAACAGTTAAAATATATTTGACAATCAGATACTATTTTGATGGTGTTTTCCTTTTTAAAAGTAAACTACTCTTATTTAATGCCATATTGAGAGAAAATCTAATTGCTCTGTGACCCCAGCCATTAGTGGCACTGACGAACTGAATTGGTTGGGGGGGCCCTCCAGGTTTGGGGACCCTCGGCAGCCACCTATTGTTGCCTAATGGTCACCTCTGATGATTGTTGTGGTCATACCAGCTTGTCAAAGCCTGATCCCATCAGATCTCAGAAGTTAAGCAAGGCCGGGCCTGGGTAGTACATGGATGGGAGACCACTGTGAAAATCAGGTGCCACAGAGGGGTCGTTGTGTCCTTAGGCAAGGCACTTTACCCACATTGCCTAGTATGAAAGTGGTCTTCTGTCAGTCTGCGCCAGGGCAGCTGTGGCTAAAATAGTAGCTTACCACCACCGGGTATAGAGTGAAGGATTAATGCTCTGTGAAGTGGCTTAGAGTGTCCAAAAAAGCTCTATATAAAACTGATGTATTATAATCTATGAACGGCCAACCCATTTCAGTAATACAAGTTCAACTGGTCCTTGCTATGACGTCATGCGGGGGGTGTTCTACATGTATGTGCATAGCGGAATATTCATCAGGTATATCAACAATTCAAAACTGATTTAAGCAGTACATTTTCAGGAGTCTGTGACCAATGCGAACCTTCATGGTCTCGTTTGGGTGTTTGATTTTGAACAAAAAAGGTGAGAGAGACTAACTGAAAAACTGTGACTATAATACTATTTGAGAGGAACTTGTTTAATATTAAAAGCATTTCACCTCTTGTAGTTCCAACTAAGTCAGGTCTTTCTGGTCAGATTGCGTTTAAATAAGGCTCAGATTAAAGTCTAACAAAGGTTCAGACAGAGCTGTGCCTATAGTTAGCATCACAGACCCAGTGAATGTTGATATCAGCTGCAAAGTTTCAGTATAAGGTTATATAAGGTACTGGTTGCTGATTAAAATTTCTCTTTCTAATTCTGCTCGCATTAATGTTGTAACCTTCATAGTGAGGCTTGTAAACACCCCATAATAACACATTTGCATTTGGAATCACTTACCCTTTTCTCCAAACACATGCATACACATATCCTGACACATTATTTATTGTCCTGACAGAATGCGCGTTAGTCCGACGTCTTAATGCTGTTTGAACATGGCCCTCGCAGCACACAGGAGCAGCAATGGTAGTCTGTCAAAAAGCCTGTATTTCAGCAGTGGGCCCGAAGGCAGAGGAGCACGCCGTGAATATGAAGCTAACTTTGGCATGTCTCTCCTCCAGTTATTTTACGTAAGCATCCCAAGTGAGGCTGCGGAGAGATTTGAAAGAGTTCAGTTCTTCCATGTCTCCTGGGCCTGTGATGAAATCTGAAGGGTGAGGTGGCTAAGAAACTTTCACTGCAGACTGTGGAGGCACACTTTTAGACACGTAATTTAGTTAGTATATTTATGTTCAGTTTATATTTATCCAGACATTAACCACAATTATTATTTAGTCCAATGTTCATTTGGTCGTCCAGTAATGTATTCTATTGTTTTTATATTTTACTTTTTAGTTCATTACTTTTTTTCTAGACAGTTTTGACTCTTCACTCGCAGTCTTCCTCTGTGCTGTGATGTTGCTGCTACTTGTTCAGTCAGCTGATTAATACAGGTTTTGGTGCTGTCTTCCTTCCGGTAGAGGCAGGATAACAGTAGCCAGGCTGGCGCCACCTACTGCCTCCGCACAAATTCATTTCTCTCCAGCGACTAGGTCAGGAATCAGAATACACTTTGCAAGAACCCCGGACGTTCTAGACCATGCACCGGCCAATCAGCGAAGAGCTGTGTGGTACAACACAACAGTAAACAAAGCGGTTGAGATGTAGATGAAGCCATACATTCTGTGTTGGCAATAATTCCTGAGATCGAGGATTTAAAGCCAGAACAAAGAGAATGTTTGGTGAATTTTATCAAGGGGAAAGACATTATTGTCCCTCTTTCTACGGGATTTGGCGCATTACATACATCACGACCCAACAGCAGCAATTAAATTAAATATAAAAATAAAAAAGTACCCACCTATCGTAAAGCAAATGAATCCACAGAGGTCAGATGGTTTCCACAAAGTGAAACCAGTTGATGAATCAGGCTAGGGTAACACCGGCATCTGCAGTCAACTTCTAGGACAGTATCCCAGATGTATTCCATGGGTGTGTTTCCACATTTCAATTGTCAGTTAGGCGACAATGTTTGTTGTCTTCTGTCCTAGTGTTTACTCTATCCCAGTCCATAGCCTGGTTCTTGACAAGAGAGATACTTTATTGATTCAGTTTTTGCTACAGCAACATTTACATTGTGCTTCTCAGTCGCTTTTTTGGCTCAGTCAAAGGTCTGAGTGCAGTTTAACATGAGGAGGTCAGGTAGGGTCAGCAGATCCTCTGGTAAAGCCAAAAGTGTCCCTCCTCTGTGTCCTGCAGCATCACAGCAGTGTCCAGGGAGAACAGAAAAGGCCTAATTTTTACTCCGCTCTGGTTTTTGGGTTAGTGATGAAATGGTTCATTGTCTGAAAGTATTTCCTCTGGAAGGACTTCTGCCACATTTGCTGCCTCAAAACGTGCCTACGAGCAGTTAAAACTGTTTGATATGTTTGGTATGAAAACAAACTAGACTTTGGTCTGAAAATATAATCTGTTAAGACAAGACTTGCTTAAACTTATACCTACCCACATTGTAGTCCAATGAGATTCAGTTAATCTTCCAATAATTTATGTTATTAGGTTCTTTTTTCAGACCAAGTGTTTGTTTTCATATCTGGATTAAATCGAAATACAGAAACGTGACACATTTGGGATACTGTCCTGAGGAAGTCGGACAGCAGATGGTGCTGTCATCCTGCCTCCACCAGTAGAATGACAGCGCCAAAACCTGTATAAATCAGCTGACCGAAAATGTCACAGTAACATCACGTGACCACTCTGAGGAAGACCACTAGTGAGCAGTCTGTCAGGTATGAAAACAAACTCTTGATCTGATAAAATAACCTAATAACATATAGCCACATTATAATTTTTCAACCAAGATACTGTCACCTTATGAGGAGTTGATCTTAGGGGTGTTAGGTGTTCCCGTGAAGTGACTGTGTGCAATGATTTCAAATAGGCTTATTCATATTTGCAGGCTTTAAAAATCAGATTTTAAACAAATATTATCAGAAGTGGCAGTACGAGAAATACTGCAGAAGCAAAGCCCAGAACGCTGCAGCTGTTTTAATCAGGCCCAAAGTGAAGTGGCTCAGAGCTGAGATAAAGGTCATGCTGCAAATGAGGCCATGTTATTACTGCTGACCCGGCAACCGTCAGGAAACTGCGGACCATGAAGCAGGCTTTTTCTATCATATGCACTGCAAATACTGGATCTCCCGCTTCACTTTAAATAACTTGAATTCGCAATGCAATTATCAGATGGTAGGAAATGCTCAGTTCAAGTCATTTTAAAGGTGTATCGTGTAACTTTTTGGTTGGGCGTCCATCAGCTTCTTGTTTCTATGGATATGTCATTGCTCTGCCTGGAATGTTCCACAGTATGACATTAAACAGCTCTACTTTACATTTATTCAATTCTGAGTGGTTTTATACCTCAAAAATACCTAGAAAATCAGGCATTTTGACTGTGAGCGGCATTGCCTCTTCACAGATCTGACCTCTAACTTGGTCTGGTTTGGTCTCCATGAAGACAGAAACGTTTAATGCCATATTGTGAAACATTCCAGACAAACCAATAACATCTCCATGAAGAAAAGTATTCAACGGACTCTCCACCAGAAATGTTACACAACCCACCTTTTAAGTAGTAAATATTGGACATCAATTCCTGTTTTATTAGACTGAGGTTTGTTCCGAATAGGTCAGATCTTTTACTTTTGGAGCATGTCATGAGGTCAACCTTAAGAGTCCTAGGCAAATAGGAGAAAGAGCTTCACGTTACATTTATATGATGACGGTCTGAACAGAAGACATAAAAGTGGCATCAGGTCTTCACTTTTTATTCCGTATTTAGATTAGTGTTTTCTGCCTGCACACGGTGACGCAAAAGTGTGTGAAATTAGATTTGATTAGATTAGATGCCAGGCAGCATTCACTTAAAGTAACAAGGGCATCTTTGGACATATGGAAGTTTTCACGCCAGGCATTTTCATCAGCTTCTCCTTTAACAAAGTTGTCCCACCATCGACTGGTTCTTCAGGTCTCGTCCGTATCCATCTGGCTCGCCTGCGACCAACTGGTGCATCCAGAATTTGACACAGATCCTTCTCTGTTCACTAATAGTATCTCTGCATATTCTGTACATTTGCTGGGAGCCTCCTTTATTTATTAGATCTGCCGAGAGCAACTTAAAGGTCTGACGCATGGAAACGATCTGACATGTTTGTTTCTGTGTACTGTATTTATGTGACTTAAACGTGTACACGACGTGAGCAGATCTGACCAGAGTTTTGTGTCTTGGTCAGTCTAGATGGAAACACTATGGCGGAGTGTATTCAACTTTTCCACTCTGGAGGCGGACTCAGATTTTTGTTTTTTTAAGCCCCCCAAATGCTGTCACCGTCTAAACCAAAGGCACTTTCGATAAAATATTTAGTCATTTTCACCCACAAGCATTCTCGTGTAAACAGGCCCTCAGCTACGTTCAGCTGTTTAATAAAAAACTACAACACGCACAAAACGGACTACAACAAGCACTCCTCATTCTTCTCTATTGTGCTGATTTAATTTCAAATGCCCTGTGTTTACACATGACAGACGATGCTGCTGCTATCAAGGGAGACGGTGACGCGCATCCAGTTCGGGCTTTAGGAGCCAGGAGTTTTGGGGCCAAATTGACGAAATCAGAACAAGCCTCATACAAGATTGGATCTGTCCTGGGGTTGTCTGTTGGGTTTTAAGCAATAACATCTCAAAATCTAAAACTCTAAGTGAGCTTATGAGGAGGAAAATCCATTATGTCAATTTGGCATCATTTGTCTTTCTTAAGCAATCCTAAATGATCTATGAGAAAATATGCTTAACAAAACTTCAAACCAATTTCGCTGTTTTTGTTTAGTTTTTGGAGAGTTGAGTCTTAAACAAATTTCCAAAATGCATTTCGCTCAAAGTCATCTTCATTTAGAGGAGCTGTTAGTGACAACAGCCAATTTATCTGGGCTCACGAACAGTCCTTGAGAGGAGTCACATTCTTCATTATAAAGCCATTTGTTAAAAAATTGAAGAATGCGTTTCCCCGACCCCCCGCGGTGCTCGCTAATGTTGGATCTTCATTCTCATTTAGGCCCCTGTCATCTGGGACTCAAGCTGGGAGCGGCCATGTTCAAGCACTCAGGAGTCACCAGAAGGTTAGCAGCAGCCTATCAGTCCATAATAACTTTCCCCGTCCCTCCCTATACATCCCCCATACAACATCTTAATGACTTTGTGCCTTTAAGCAGTGGATAATAAATCAACAGTATCCCAACATGTCACCGCGGCTGGAGAGAAGTGAAGTGAACGCGTCCACCAACACAGTGTTCCAGAGATCTCAGAGACCTTCAGGGGAGCCTGCTAACACGGGTTTGTTAAAGAAAGTTACAGGAACGAACTTGAAAGTAGGCTTCAAATGGGCATGTTCTGAATTCTAATGTGAAAGACACCAACACTTGAGAAATGGGTCACTGTGATGTCTTCATATATTGAATAGATTTGTGTAAAAGAAATATGATGGGTTATGCTGGACATACACTGTGATATTTTTCATTGTTTCACTCAGCCCCAGCTTAACTGCATGACAAAATCGCAGGGTTTAAAAGTTCACAGCTCACGATTCATGTTCTCACACTATAGGCGAGTTTCAGCTGATGTCATTGTTATTAAAAGCCCGCGTTGCATGCTGGGAAATATTTTGGTCGGAGGCAAGAAACACGATAGCGGTCAAACACAGTCACACACAACCTCGCGTATTTATCCCTGATAATGGTAAATTCCTGCTGCATTATCGGATGCACAAATAGAAGCATGGAAGAAGGAAAATGTCTTTTTCGTATTCTGAGTGAAAAGAACCGCTAACAGTGAATTAAATGTCTTTCAAACATTCGCAGAGCAAATGTAGAAGATCCTAGCAAACCGTGGACTCCAACAAGTTCAACAACGCATCGAGACTCTTGGAGGCTTTCATCTTTTCTGCTGTGAATGGCCCAGAAGTTCCCACCAAGTCATTGTGGATATCGCCGAAGTGAATATTTGGCCAGGTACTTGGCAATTCTGACCAGAAATTTGGTTTGGTCCAGGCTTTGTAGGGGTTAAAAAGGGTGATTTGGCGTCCATCGATGCTTATGACCAATTTCTGGTCGAATCATCTTCGGTCCTCTGCTGTTAGAGTGGATAAATAACCGGGATCAATACCCTTTACGTGCTTTCTCACTCTGTCTGTCATGTTGATTTAGTGTTTCTTGCCGCCGACCAAATTAATTCCCAGCATGCAACGCGCGCTTTTGTCAACAATGAAACTCACCTATACGATCTGATGCCCGGATGCGAGAGGTGACAGGATTTCAAAGAGGTTTGATATTCTTGCGACCTACAATTGCTGATCGAGAGCTGGTTGTGAGGGATTAATAGGTTCTCGTTACCCCATGTTTACTACACAAAGCACAATTAAGCCAAAAGTCGGGCCAATCGCAAAAGCAATCACATAAGTAAAAAATCGGCTCAAAAAGGGCCAGTAATAATGAACATTCCACTTCAAGTTACATAGTGCACATTTAATATTACACATCTTATACAACGCAAAATTGACTGTTGTGAGTTAATTGGGAGCGTTAAGTCATGTTATAATGTTGTTATCTCCTCAAAAACACATTTGGTGTTGTGCTTTGTTTCATTTACACTTTTGAGTAACCCTTTAAAATGAGTGAATAAAAATGTATCTACATTTCCAAAGCTCAAAATCCTGTATCACCACATGTTTTCTGTTTGAGAGGAGATCTCAGCCTAAATATGCAGGGTTTGTGTATTAAACATGTGTGAATTCAATAAAACAGGTATGTTTGTGATGAAGAAACATTAGTCATATTAAAGGGCCCATTTTACTCTATTTTCTAAACATAACATTAATTCTTCCTTGAGTTTTTCTGTCCCAATAGGATTTGAATACAGTAGTTGGGCATCCTGTAGATTAAAAATGACCACCACCTGTCCTGTGCCTGTGTTCCACTATATACTGTACATGTACCATATGTTTGAAGTAATTATAGTAAATGTTGCATGGTAACAATACATAAAAAAAAAAAAAAGTAAAATAAAGCTGCCCATAACTGGTCCATAAAATATCAAGACAAGCTTTCTTGACCATATTTTAAACTCCTCTTCATAATTTACCTCTTTTTACTATTGTGGTGTGCATAAAATATTTCTTGTATTTTGTACTTAAAGACGACTATTGAGCTTGAGCCTGCATTATACACCTGTGGATCATTATGTTAGAATTTGCAAATTGTGAGATTCATTCATAAAAGAAACAAGTCCATTCTTCCACATTAGAAAACTGTGGTACCCAAACATCAAACTCATTACAACAAAGATCTGGCAACTGCGCTGGATATTTGTAGATCAGCAGTTCAATGAGGTTCATTTGGTCTTCTGATAATGTTATTAGGTTCTGTTTTTCAGACTGCAGATGGCACTGTCATCTTTCCTCCACCATTAGGACAAGACAGCGCCAAAACCTGTATAAATCAGCTGAACGGACACGTCACAGCAACATCACGTGATACTGAGGAAGAGCACTAGTGAGCAGTCCAAACTTTCCTGAAAAAGAATACATGCAAATGAGTAGCTGATTTAAAAATTAAAAATAAAAATTTGTGCAAAAATGTCACACATACAGTATCGCTAACTAAGAAAATAAAATTGGAGAACAAAGTTAGTAGAGAGCAATATGGTGTCTTGAAAATAAGTGGTTTAAGATTGCTCAGACATGCATGAATCTCTCCAAATACAATCTCAAGAGGGTAACTGAGGAGAGGAAACAATGATAACATGGTTAAAAGCTCTGGAAAGTCGACTTGTGCAGAATAGGTCAGCTTTAACTCTTGACCAAAACAACATGAGCGTCCCACTGTCTCCATAGTAACCCTGACACAAACCACATTTTATTAAAGCATCCTGAGCAGTCGTCTGGTCTCTAATGGGCCTCACACTCCACTGTATACGAGCCTTGTATCTTTACCCTAATAGAGACTTTATTGTCACTGTGGTGGGAACAGCTTGAGGCTCGGCTATAGCACTGACATCCAGCCAATTACACTGTTTATGAGAGCAATTAATTCAATGTGGACTGTGTGACGTGTGGTTTGAAGCGTATCTCCACCACAGTGTGCAGCAGAGGGAAGTCAGATGTTATGCAGTTGTCAGGGGGTCAGTGGAGTGGGGAAACGGTGTATAACTAACAGTGTAAACACACATTCAAATGCGTGTGTTATTTTGAAGGTGGTTTGAGCTTGGTACTGTTAAAACAAAGTAATTAAAGCGTTTGTGTTAACTGGTATCCGTGTTATGTTAGAACCAGATCACAACGTAACTTGAGTTGTGTTTTGTTTGATTCACACTTAAGCCAGACTCGGGATGATGGTCGACAGAAGCTCAGTTGGTAGAGCGTTGGTCCACTGATCTGACGGTTGGCAGTTTGAATCCTTCTCTCAACACAAACATCACTGGTTGAGCGGTCAAATCCTCTGACCCACAGGTTGGCTGGTGTGATTCCCAAAAACTTAGCTTTTGAATGAAATCTTATACTTTTTCTTGTTTCTATTGCACACATTTTATTATATTTATTCATTTTAGGCATATTTTAGGATTTCCAGTGTTTCCTCTGTAGGGGCCCTCTGCATCAGGAGCAGAGGTCGGCTGCAGCTGCTAGGTGTGTCATGTGGGCTCCTGGTGGAGGGACGGTGCTTGGGCCTCTGGTGCCTGGTCCTCATCTCTACCCTGGGCCCTCTGGTGGTTCCTGGTGGTGGTGGATGACTCTCTGCTCCCGGTGTAGACAGCTCCTCTGATGGTGCTCTCTCAACTGGTTCGCCTGTATTCAGCCTCACATTTTACTATAGGTAGTGTATTATGTATTTTAGCATGTTAGTGTGTGAGTGTGTGTGTGCGTGCGTGTGTGCGTGTGTGTGTCTGGGTTGTTTGGTTGTGTGGAGTCGGGCAACTATGGGGTTGGGTTGGTGGGTGGGTGGAAGGAAATGTGGAATTGTTTTTAATCTTGGTAAAGCACTTTGTGTTACATTTTTGTATGAAAAGCGCTTTATAAATAAAGTTTGATTGATTGATTGATATGTGTCCTTGGGCAAGACATTTAGGCAACTTTTATATTATGACGGTCTGAACAGAAGACGCAAAAGTGGAGTCGCATTTTCAGTGAAGTATGTAACGTAAACGCGTACGCAACATGGGCAGATCTGACCAGTGTTTTGCGTCTTGGCCAGTGTAGACAGAAACGCTATGACAGAGCATATTCAGCTTGTCCACTCTGGAGGATGGTTTCAGATTTTTGCATTTTTAAGCCTCAAAAACGCTGTCACTGTCTAAATGAAAGGCACTTCTGATGTCATTTTAACCCAATGTTATTTTAAACCTCAAGCATTCCCATGTAATCAGACCCTTAACGTACATCACCCTGTGTGTCTGCATACACTGGTGTAGGAATATGTGTGGTTCCTTGTTATAAAGAGTGTTGAGTGCCTTGAAGGTGGAAAAGCGCTATATAAAAATGTGACCATTTACTATTTACCATGATTTAAAGGTCCTATATTACACAGAACTGACTCTTGTGAGGTTACATCTCGTCAAAAACATACCTGGAGTTGTGTTTTGTTTCCCTCACACCTGTTTTAGTAATCCAGTAATATCAGTATGTCTACATCTCCAAAGCTCAAAATGCTCTGTTCCACCTTGTCATGAAGAGATAATAAAATAATGAAATAATCCAAATGATTCTAGTGAAGGTGCATGGAGTTTAAAAACGCAGGGGAACCACCTTGTGATGTCGTGTTACCTCATGACGTCACAAGGAGTGTTTTCAGTCTGTAAGATGAACTCTAGCGTAAATTAGCAGTTTGTGTGTTAAACATGTGTGAATGATACAACACACAACTCCAGGTCTGTTTGTGATGAGGAAACATTGTAACATACATCAGTAAATAGTGGAATATGGGCCCTTTAAAGTTACCATCAATAAGTAGATTTGCCGACCTGCCCTTGTTGTATTCTCACATATCACCGCTAGATGCTGTCTACATTACTGCTGTCTGTAGTGCGCCGACTTTGACCTGATAGAAGAAAACCAAAGGGCACAGAACTCAACAAAAGGTCAGGGCCGTTTCTCAATCCCCATACTTGTGCAGACTTGTGCTTGTGGACTTGTCATGGGTAATGTTTAGTTTTATTTGGTAGTTTAAAATGAACTATTAGCTTTTATTATATTGAGCAACAACATGAACTTTATTTCCTATGACGTCATCAAGTCCACTCGTCCCAAAAGTGGAGAGAGCCAAGTGTGTGCTCCTGAACTCCTCAAGGACATTCTCTGAGTCTGCACCGTGGTTCTGTTAAAATAACTGGACTGGGGGAACAGGTTTCACATCTGCCATCTACCGGTGAAAAAATGTCATATAAACATACAGATGGTTACCCAGGCACCTATGCCTCCTTTCATTTCTCTCCAGCGACTAGGTGAGGAATCAGAATACATTAGACGGTTTGCAAGAATTCCAGAAGTTGTAGACCGAGAGCTGTGAAACCATGACGTCAAATTGAAGCACCTGTCTGGGTCCCTTTTGTGGCACAGCACAACAGTAAACAAAGCGGTCGAGATGGATGTAGACGAAGACAGACATTCTGTGTAAAATACTTGATTCCCAAGATCGAGGATTTAAAGCCAGAACAAAGACAATGTTTGGTGAATTTTATCAAGGGGAAAGATGTTATTGCTCTTCTTCCTACGGGATTTGGGAAAAGCTTAATATACCAGTTAGCTCCCTTAGACATTACATAAGTCACAACCAAATAGCAGTGATTGGTTAAATTTAAAAAAGTACCTGCCTACCATCGCACAAACGAACCCTAAACCAGACTGTTTCCACAAAGTGAAACTGGCTGATGAATCAGGCTAACAGATGGTAGCTTTAAATGCTCAAATCCTCTGTATTGCACTATAAGTGTCATTATTCTTTTTACTTAACTTAATAAAAAAAACTTTTTCATGACTCCAGATGCAATCCAAGAATATACAGCGGTAGGTCTGGGACCAGTGGTATAGTGTACACTTTTCTTAGCTTTTTAAATGTATAGTAAAATAAGTCAGCTAAGGTGAGGTTGTTGCTCTTTTTGAAATGCCACAAAAGCAGCCTGTCAGGAGCAGTCAGCTACAGCATTACTGTGCCAGGAAACCCAGAGCTAAAGACTAAGAAATACCAAGACAAACAGCCCATGCTTGTTAAACTCAGACTGTATAAATAAGTAGACTAAAGGAGTGTTAGAGTTCAGTCAAATGAAGCTTACTGAGGCTGGCAGTTATGGGACAAATTTGGAGTGGATTCATATTAGAAATAGAAGTGGATTTTTTATATTTTTTTGTTTGTTTTTTGTTTTTTGTTTATTGGAGCAACATTTAGCTAGTCTTACAGTGGTCCACACTTTATAATAAAAAATATTTTTACTTATCAATCCTATTCAAAATTATAGTGGAGTAGAAAGTAGTGTTGTAATCAAGGCCGCACTAATCGAGACCAAGACCAGTCCGAGACCACAGGGTCCTGAGACCAAGACAAGACCAAGACCTCTGAGGGTCGAGACCGAGACAAGACCGAGATTTTTAAAGGTCAAGACTGAGACAAGACCAAGACCACAGCCTATTGAGACCAAATCAAGACCATCTTTGTCATTTCCTACAATTATTTGTAGTTTACAGTTACTTTTGGCACATATATATCAGTAGTTTTATAAATCTATCTCCATTTGATCTGGTTAATGTTCATTTAGGTTCCTTTTTGGACCCTCACCCACAGTTTGACAACCCCTTCTTTAATCTGATTTCCACTAGCACTTTACAGAAAACTGCTTCAAAGTGAATCAAGTGAGTTTTTTCAAGTTCGTAACATTTACAGTTACATTCTCTTATTGGTTTTGCAGTGACATTTAGCCTCTGCACATTTACCGGCCATAATGAAATATGATCGCACCCATCGAGCATCAGACCTCGAGTCCGAGACAAGGCTGAGACCTTCCGAGCGCCATCAGAGACCGAGTCCATCTGCACTTGAGGCCAGTCTCGAGACCAAGACTTTTGACACTAGTAGAAAGTACAGATACCTGCTCTCAGATGAAGTGAAGTAAAAGTTAAAAGTGTCCACTTTAAAATAAACTTAAATAAAAGGTATCTGTACTTTACTTAGGTACACTACTTTCACTTCATTACATTCCACTACTGCCTGGTTTAATAATACAAATTGCATAACACTTCCTCAATATTTAATAATACAAGATGGTTTTGTCTTTTTCTCACAGGCACCGTAGACTTTTCTGGGTCTCATGCGAAATATTTTCCATCTCTACAAACGTGCATTTTTAGGACTGACGGCTGATATGTTTTCTTTTTATTAGCATTCAGTGATTACCCCACCGGTCGGCTCCCGCACTGTGTAATAGAACCTTCTATACGGTTCACCTCATAGGCCCAGAGCATCCATTTGCCCAGATAGCTCTGATATTGTGTTGTACGAACTGAATATATTTGGACTACAATGGAAACGTACGGGCAATGCATCTCTCAAATAAAATCTCCCCTATAGAGATTTTCATGGAATTGGTTTTATTAGTATTTATGCATGTATTTTTGATGTTGTCATACATCACCGATACCTTAAAACAATCAGCTAAATGTGTAAAGAAATTGTATATGCAGCCTGTAGGATTCCATCTACATCACAAACAGACCTGGAGTTGTGTTTTGTTTCATTCACACAAAAACCCTGCATATTTTATTTTCTCTATTGAACTGAAGGCAAAAAACTTTAAAACTACTGCTTCATGACATCACAAGGTGGAACATTTTGAGCTTTGGGGATTCAGACTAATAATAAAGGGTTACTCAGGCATGTGTTAATAAAACAAAACACAACTCCAGGTCTGTTTTTGATGAGGTAATAACATTCTAACATGGCTAAATGCTCACAAGAGTAAATGTTTTGTACCGTATTTTTCGAACTATTAGGTGCACTTAAATTCCTTTAATTTTCTCAAAAATCGACAGTGCTCCTTTATAATCCGGTGCACCTAATGTATTAATTCTGGTTTTGCTTACTGACCTCAAACCGATTTTATGTGGTACACGGCACTCAAAAATCTGTCAAAATGTTTAGTATGACTTGGTAAACTATGAAGCCGCACCACTTGATGGAATGTCGGAGCATTACAGCTACAAGGGCAAGTATAGTTCTGCGTTGGCATTTATGACATAAATGAAATGCTACAGAGAATATATGTCCTTTCATATAAACGGTCTGTGCGTATGACCTGCAGATTTATAATCTCTGAAAAGTTTCACATGAACCATCTTTAACATGATAGAAGCACAGAACAAACTCACCATCAGCAGCACATCCTCTGTCGCAGAAAGAACACACACATTCCACTGAGTCGCGTCCTTTAGTCCGACAGAAGCTGACCACATCAGCGCACAAGGAGCGAGCAGTTTTTTTCAGTGCTTATAGTTTATGCAAATGAGTCATGTGGTTTTAAGTTTGGTTTCTGTAAAACGTAAACAAATGTGCTCAAAGCTGCATTAAACACATTATTATTACTCATTGAATATTTGAGTCATCCTCATATGAAATAAAAAAACAAACTTAAGTTATCCACCCGCATTTACATTTACACTATAGATTCACCAAGACAGGGAGGCAACACCGGCAACATCAATTAAGTCATGAGGATCAGTCTCAAGTGTCGTCCGTTTGTTTCGCTCAATGCGCCTTGAAATCCAGTGCACCTTATAGGCCGAAAAACCTATTATAACCTATTAAAACCTTTTATAGCTAGAGTTTGTGTTCTCCTTTTATATTCTGAGAGTGTGTTTGATATATTCACCTATAGTCCAGCAATTCAAGAAGTTCATCTATAGCTTTTTTGTTTATTTTTTTTAACCATTCTATTTTATTTATGTTATAACTCTATGAACACACTGTGGATGGTGGATGATCACAATGTGTAGTGAAAAAGAATGGACTTTAGTAGGACTATGGGACATTTTTCAGACTCCAGTATTACAGGGTGGATTTGGAAGATTTAGATATGAAACTTATTTTCTATATTGGCTCAGAAAAAGTTGTTGCCTGGCTAATGGTGATATTGGCAGGACAAGAAGCTGGCAGTCCTTGACCTAATATTAAAAACTGGTCCAAAAACATCTTCTCTGGAATACAGGTGTGACCCAAGGTACTCTTAAGAAATAAAGTACTAATGCTAAAAACTATTTGAAATACCTAGGACACACAGATCAGACAGATGTGAGATGTGTAATTAAAATGCATTAAAGGGATAAATGAGCAAGTAAAAATGTAAAATGATTTGTTACTATATAAAACCAGGCTTTGATAAAACTATAAAATGGCCAATGTTTATTCAAATACAATATCATAAATGCAGTGTTTAGAAAAGCTTGCAGCCCCTGGGCAAAGTAAACACGGATTTGAAAGTGAAATGAATATTAGAAAGAAACAACAAAGACGACCTAGCGTGAACAATGAATGCATTTTGTTAATGTTTACTTATTCAAATACTTTTGAGTCCAATTAAAAGCTGCTCAGCTGATGTAAAATCAATTCACTTTGTGGGTGTTACTTGAACATATACACGTGTGTTCAGGTTAAATTCCAAGTACTTGGATACTCAAACTTCCACTGACAGACTCAACTGACATAAAAACCTGTTTATTTTGAGTTTTTGTTAGAGAAATACCAAACACTCAAAACCGTGATTTGTTGTTGTTGTTGATTTGTTGAGGGTAAGGGAAGTGTTTGGAGGTGCTTTACTGTTTGCGGTGCCAGGACCCCCTCCTCTGCTCCTCCATGTAGAGTTTGTTCAGCCTGATACCCTGCTCTTCCAGAGCTTTCTCCAGAGCCAGAGCTTTTGTATGAAGTAACCCAACACCTGACACTGTGAGCTGAGTGCTGAGTTTACCCATTTTCTTCGATAGATCTGATTTCAATTTCATTGCTGCATCTAGAGCTGCTTGGATCGTTCCAGTTCAGACCCTTATCCTGACCCCTACCTTAACCCCATAACCATGACCCTAGTCTCTAACTCAGACCTGGGTACTGTACAGTTCCTGGACCACATATTGCCCTTTGGTTGACTTTGACCATTTTATTTTTGGAATTATAAAATAAACATATTTTATAATTTTACCTCATGCATGGACTAAAGCTGAACTGCATTTATTTTAGAGGTGTTTTTTTTATGCCATTTTTTGTAATATAAGCTGACTTTTTCATTGCTTAGTCATAACATAAACTCTTACCAGTCTTAACAGTTTGATATTTACAGCTTTTTATGAAGGAACACAATTAATATTATGCAGAATTGAGTTAAGTATTTAGGCTCTCCACAACATTTTCAGTTTCTCTTGTGGCCCCATGGAAAAGATAATTGTCCACTTCTGCTCTAACACCAAACCTAAATCTAACCCATCCCCGACCCTCCAAAACTTTAACCCTCTTCTGTCCTTAACCCCTAACCTCCTAACCCTATCAACCTTTAATCAATATTAAACCCTAACCCTGGACCAAACCCTGCCCATAAGTTTTTAAACTGAAATCTAAGAACTGAAATGGGAACAATTTGTAAAAGTGTTGTGCATTTTTTGTGGCTTTGCTGCACAGAGACGGGTGTCAAAATTTGGGTAGCTTTTGATACCCCACCCTTTGAGATAAAGTGTACCACATTTGAGCTTGTTAGGGTGAATGCTTTAGGAGGAGACATAACGTATACAAAAAATGCTGAGTCGTGCCTAGCAAATTTGAATCCAATATGGTTGATATCTGGTTGTGCTGACACATTGGCGTAATAATATTTTTTACATATGATTTTACGACAGCATCTTACAGCACCAGGTCTTCGTACTGCACTGAGTGTCTGTCTTTGTGAATGATTTTTACCATACAGCCCACTAACAGTGTTGGGGAGTAACAGATTACATGTACCGGAGTTACATAATCAGAGTACAAATTATGAGTAACTGTATTCAGTTACAGTTACTGTTTTAATGAGAGGTAATTGGATTACAGTTACTTTGTTGAAATAAGTGGATTACACAGAGGTATTTTTCTGTTTTCACATTTCGGGCTATATCCCTTATTTTATTTTTTTCCCAGTAATTCCACTCATTGCTGGACACTAAACCAGGTCTAAACCAGTTCTAAACTATGTCTAAACCAAGACTAAACCAGGACTAAACGAGGTCTGAACCAGGTCTGAACCAGGTCCAAACCAGGTCTAAACCAGGACTAAACCAGGACTAAAACCAGATCTAAACTGGGACTAAACCAGAACTAAACCAGGATTAAAACCAGGTCTAAACCAGGTCTAAAACAGGACTTAACTGAACTAAATCATGCTGCATGTTTCCTCCTCTTCTATCAATAATATTTTTAATTTGGTTAAGTAAAGACTCGGCTTTTTTATTGTCTTTTAGCAGACAAAACATCTTATGTGAAGATTTCCTAGTCTTTGCTTCTCTACAGCAAATCAAGTAATCCAAAGTATTCAGATTACATTACTCACTTTAATTAATTTAATGGATTACGTTACAAACTACATTTTGGGATATGTAATCTGTAATCTGTAGGGGAATACATTTTAAAAGCAACCTTCCCAACACTGCCCACTAATGAGTGCAAGACCAATATAGTGAGGGTATTTGGACTAGGGCGGACATTCGGACACAGCCTGAGTTTTCTAATGTCTGCGTCATGTCACCGTGGAAACTCCTGAACACTCTCCCCTGCATTACAATAGAGGAAGTTTGTATTGATAGATTATTGGCTGGGGGCAAGGGGACTTTATTGGAAATGCCCTCGCAGCAGAAGTGAGGTGACTTTTTCTTGGCCATACACACAAACACCTCACCTTTAAGAAATCTGGCACAGGCGGGCTCTGGCAAATCTCACTAATCTGCTCGTGTTTGGCACTTGTTTACTCGATAAACGCCTCATTTCTCTGGCTCCCCTCCACCTCAGCCTTAAACAAACTTAAAGACTTTATTTTTTATTTGCGCTCGCTTTGGTGCGCTGTCAGAAAGCACTCTGATTAAAGCTTGTGTCCTTGGAGGAGACTTTGGGTAAAGGAGCCGGTGTCAAGCAGGAGCTGTCGAGAAGTTGAGCAGAATCAATTTCCAGCTAAAAGAGTGGATCGATATTTAGTTTGAGTTGCGACTGAAGTTTGCAGAGGAGCTGAAATGAGCATTGAAGAGTAAAAATAACAGGCACGTAAAGTGATTTTTCCATCGACGTTTGATGATTAAACACATCTAGAGTTTTGCACTGAAATAATGAGAACAGAACTGGCACTGCTACATTTGTGCGTTATAAATTTGCTCCATGCTTCCATTCGTGGGTGACGTGTTTTGCAACCAATTAGTGTTTCTTAACTGCCATACTTTTATTATTTGTTGTGCTTTGTATAATACTTTTAATTGCTTGTATTTCACAAAAGAAAAGTGCTTCTGGACCATAATTAAATTCCCATAAAAATCCCCTTAGACTTTTTAAATTGAAAATTAAGTTTCAATTTTCCCACACTAAAGAGGCTGAGCGGACTTCATTAAAGTGTTTATGCTGAAGAAAAAAATCCATGGAACAAATATGAGAATACGTTTCTTTTTGTGTGTTCTATGTCTGTCTCTATGGTGGAATGTTTAAACGTTACTATGGAGACCCAGTGTAATGTACACCTTAGCAAACAGTGTCAAGACTACGTTCAGACTGCAGGACTTAATGCTCAATTCAGATTTTTTTGTGATATCCAAATCGTTCACATTTCCAATTGAATGCGACCTGTATGTGATCTCCAGTGTGGACTTTAAACGCCCCAAACAAACGTATTTAGGAAGGGACATGTTTTTTTCTTTTTGTATTTTGGAAGATGGAACATTCGAAAAAGACCATTAACCCATGCCGCCCACAAAAACACCCTGGTGAGCCGGCCAATGTAAAACAAGGTCGTTGTCCCTAGCCTTACAAAAACACAACCCCAAAAACTATCCCTACGTAAAATAACAATGAAAACAGGACTTCCAGACTCACCAGGGCAAACAAAAAATAAGATAAGCTAACAAAAAGCGAAAAAAAACGGCATACGAGCCAGCGAGGCAGCTCCCCAGCGAGAGGACGTTCGCCTTTTGGATTACCAGGCTCGTGCACTTTAAAGGCTCCTGGCGGAAATGAGGAGCAAACAAAACAAAAACTTTAAACAAAAATAAGAATAACTTGCAAAAACAAAACTAGGAAAAAACAGACAATAAAAAAAACAGGAGAAAACAAAAGGTGCCTTAACGTAACACTCATTTTAAACCCTAACAAAGCCTTAAACAGCGCACAGCCTCTAGGGAATGTCAATGACAACAGCCACTAAGTATCAATACTCTCCGTCAAACTTTTAACTTGAAAACTCTTTGAAAAAAAAAACGTGCAGATTTTATTTTCAGAACCATATGCATACATTTATTTTTAGCTCTGTTTAATAATCATTTAAACTCATTGTCTTACTTTTCCAGATGTTCTCGAGTGATTGATAGAAGGCCCAGGTCAGCAGCAGCAGCACAGTCTGATCAGAATAGTGTACGGTCAGCAGCGAGCCAAGGTGACCCACTTCAAATGTGTGAGCTTTTTACTGCTGTAGTTTCATCGACCATAAAATGAATGGCTGAACTGGACTGAACCCTGTGTCTGGATCAGGGCATTTTAGTCCTCTGTCTCTATAAAGTCAACAAATCTACTGCAGCTACAAACTTCGCTCGTATGCTGCTTTATAATGTCTTAATACGTCTTTATATGTCTTTGTTCGGACTATTATAAGTGGTAAATAAAGGTCATATATTATGCAAAATTGACTCTTGTGAGCTTTAAATCTTGTTATAATATTGTTACCTCCTCGAAAACAGAGCTGGAGTTATGTTTTGTTTCATTCACATACGTTTGAGTAACTCTTTATTATTAGTCTGTTTATATCTCTAAAGCTCAAAATGCTCTGTTCCACCTGGTGATGTCATGTAGTAGGGATGGGCATTCAATTCAATTTTCTTAATTGATCATCAGGAGAATGAACTATTGATTTTTGATTTATCATTAACATTTTTATATTAAAACATATACCACATATAAACCATAACCACTCTAGAAGCACATCAGCCCGTTTGACATTATAATGTGTTTAATGCAACTTTGACATATGTGTTTACGTTTTACAGAAACTAAACCTAAAACTACATGACTCATTTGCATAAACTATAAGCGCTGAAAAAAACCCAGGTCTTTCCTTGTGCGTTGATGCAGTTCAGCTTCTGTCGAACTAAAATACATGACTCATATGAGTGTTCTCTCTGTGACAGAAGGATGTTGATGATGATGATGTTGATGATGATAATGGTGAGTGTGTTCTGTGTGTGTGTCGTGTTGGAGATGGTTCATGTTTTCAGAGATCAGACGTGTGCAGGTTTAGAGCAGCTCTTTATTTAACGTAATTTCACTCACTTTATTTATTTTGGCTTCTGTTGTGATGAAAAGACTGAAAAGCATTTGTCTTTTGGATGCATGCCACTCAACTTTATGTTGCAGTAACAAGGATACTGTGTTTACATGCACCATGATGAAACTGGGATACTCAAAAAACCTGATCACACCCGGGAAACTGAGGTGCTGTAAACACACTCACTGAATGGCCCAAACGTGGGACTGTGAGGCACAACTCCAGTGTTTGCTCTGTCAGATGCAGCCAAGACTCCTCATGCTTCGCTACACACAGCAACCTACATTCAGGTGTCGATTAAAAATGAACGTGATCGATGAAATTCTTAATGATTAGTTATCAATTAGTCGACTAATCATGCCCATCCCTATCATGTAGTGGTAGTTTTCAAGTTGACAGCTCTCTTTTACCTTTAGTTCAGTATAAACTGTAAATTCCAAGAATGAAATTATCAGTCCTGCAATTTACAAAGAAAAAAATAACAGAGAAAAAAAAAGAAAATAGCGTAGCCCTTTAAAATGTAAAATTTGTAAGATATATTAATTATCTTACTAACTAGTTACATGTGTATTAGGGTTGGCAGTACTGACAAAAAATCTAATCTATATCTACCAGAAATGGGTCAGAATTAGCAAATTTGATCAAACAGAAAACAAGTAATTACACAAAAAGATTATAGTCTTTCATCAGACGTTATCTTGGGCAGAAGTATGAAATGTTGTCGTGTCAAACTGTGTGTTAAATAAAAAAGTTGACATCTCCCAGCTGTCCTGTCTGTCTTGAATTGTCTCAATGTGAGTCCCAAAAGTGCTTTATTGATCTGCGCCCATGAAGAGATAAGGACGTGCCACCATCACTCACACCCACAGTATGAAGGACAATATTTCCTTTAGCTCTTTTTTTGTGATCAAATGAGATTAGAGTAAAAAAAATACTACTACTACTGGGCAAACACAGGTAGGGATGAACAATTTAACAACATTTACTGTAATTTAATATTAGGGATTTCCCATAATTAGCAGCCCCAGTCTTTGTGTGCCTATGTGCCATTTAGAAAGACTTCAAATTGTACAAATTAAGCTAAAAATAGACAGCCTTTATTGTCATTATACAATAGTATAATGAAATTCAGAATCAGTATTAAGTAGGGGTGTAACGATATCCAAGTCTCACAATACCTTATCGTCATGGTATGAACCTCATGGTACCATATTCATTGCGATATCGTGGGGAAACTTACGATATGGTGGGGAGACTCAAGATTAGAGATTTAACAATATCCAAATCTCACGGTACGATATTTTCATGATATACATTTCACTGTAGGATATTTATTGCGATATTTTGTGAAAACTAAACAGCTAAAACTGTTAATATGCTACTTTTTCCTCTTAAACTGTCTTGACAAGACTTAATCCATAGAACTAAGATTTAAAAGTGTTTAGAACTGTTATTTCTTCATGTAGTCTACACTGAAATAGAGCAAAGGCTCATAGTCTATGTAGTTCCCTCTGCCTTTTTTTTTTTTTTTTTATTGCTGCACCATAACTCTTAATTTAAGCAAAGAGACTTGTAATTTGATATATTGTGATGGTCCACAATATTATTGTGAGAATTTTGACGATACAATATCATGATATTTTGGTTATTGTTACATCCCTAGTATTAAGGTTATACTTTACTCTCCCTGTTGTGAAATTTGTCCTCTGCATTTGACCCATCCCTCTATACCACTGGAGCAATCTGTCAGCCAGTGGATGCCCGGGGGATCCACCTCCAGATCTTGAGCTCGGTTTGGTCAGGACTCAGGGGAGAACAGAGTGCTCAGAGGACACAAAATATGTCAGCTCTGCACAGAAAGACACAACTCTGAAATCAAAAGTTGATGTTCTTATGTGAAGGGAGAGTGCTGGCCACTCAGCCACCGTGGCGCCAAATGCTTCTATCACAAGAGTATATTAGCCACTTAATGCCACAAAAAAGAAGAAGCAATAACCTAATAATATGAGCATCCTGAGGCACTTGTTTGCCTTACCCTGGTACCTTCCTGTCTCTGTCCTGCACTCACTCTGAGACATGTGCTGTTGCAGACGCCCACAGTCCAGCCTCTGCCTCTTCTCAATACTGGAGCCATATTTTATTTCCATTTCTGGATGATTTTTAAAGGCATGATCATAAAAAACATCTCCACTGGCGTTTATCCAGAGTAGTTATAAAAGTGGCACTTAAATGTCTCCTGTGGCAGAGCTTATTCAAATCAATGGATTTAAATCAATTTGATTTTGGCTCAGACTGTTTTTAGCACTGCAGGCCTTTGAGAGCATCTGCAAAGAGGATGTGGCGCATTACTAAAAGTGCATCAAGTTTATGCCGTCTGAATGATCAGGTCAAACTCAGCTCGGGAAGGCTCATTTATTTTAAATCAGACTAAAAAGAATGTCAAAACTCTCCTCTTTCTCTGTGTCACTCTGAGGGCTTTAGTGGTGCACTGAGTAACATTTCTGGTGGATGGAGGGTGCATCACCTGCTTGTCTGTATGTTAATGTATCTGGAAAGTTCCACATTATGGCATGAAAACCATACTGTGAAACACTGCAGGTAAAGCAAAACCAACAGATGTCATACACTCCACCAGAAATCTAGAAATGAGAAATGAATGAATGACTTGCCAACTTTGTGAGACTAAAAGTGTCTGAGGCTAAAATATTGCACACCTCTGGACATATTATATAAGGAAACATTCTGCTGTGATACTTAGTCAAAGTCATGGTATATATTATGTACCGGTAATCTTCCATTTGTCCCGTGTATGTCTGGCCAAACACATTTCTTAATCAAGAGAAGTAGGTCTGGAGACTCTCCAATGTACAAATATTTCATTGAAAATCCATCTTTATCTACCCCAGGACCTTTACTGCAAAATAGAATGTCTTTTATGTCTTAATAATCTGAGAAGCCTTTCTTATTTTTCAAATGACGATGATCGATCTGCTTCAGTGAGTAGTAGAATACTTCTGAAATGTTTCCATTACTATATGATCAGTTTTCTCTTTTGTACCTAATTCATTTGAAAGTTAAAGATGCACTATGTAGCATTTCTGGAGAGCTGACTTTCTGTTTTTCATGGTAAGGCATTAAAGGCATTATAAACTTACATGACATTTTGACACATATTTTCCATCTATTAAAGACCCTCAAATTGAAGGTTGCATACCCTCGACCACAGTGTTTCCCAAACTTTTTTTCTGGGGACCCATATTTTAAAAGTCACAAACTTTCACAACTTAAGTCAATAGAAATTATTCATAAATCACAAAATAAAGATGGATTTGAGCATTATTGAACATTAATGACGATATTTTATTGTTGAGTGAGTGATTGTGTCTCTGAACAATTAGTATTACTAAAGTTTTAAACAATGAAAAACGGTCATTGAACCGAACGATTGAACAACTTATGAATACCTTTCATCGCTAATAAAAGGATCCATAAGTCGTCTATTTGGACATTAAATGTAGCCCATTTCTTTTTCTTTTCAACGCTCAATTGAAGCAGCAATATTGGAAGAAAATAGTCAATAAAATAATTACAAAAAGATTAGAAATGGTACAGAACATGTCTTAACATTTGAACATTTCTAATGAGATAGACAGGCCTTTTTGTAAAGTGTTCCAGTCCAGGGTACAGGAGGAGAACGCAACACGCTTATCAGGCGCAGCATTCAGTCTGTTTCTGTGTTTTGTCTTCATGTTTGTGAGCACAGAAAATCCCAGTTCACACATACTGTATATGTAGGAGTGAAAGGAATAAGCATAGAAACCACTGGCCCTACTGAGGACAGGATATTCTGATGAAATGCTTATCCAGAACGATGATAATATATTCGCTGACTCACTCGCCCTCTCATGTGTCAGAACTGTACACTATGTGTCAGAGCTACATGCAGATCATGACAAGGCGACCCAACAAAAATCAACCAACTGAAGATCGCGACCCAGTCTTTTGGAAACAATGTGTAGGAGCCATTCTTCTTACAATGCTTTACCGGACAAATTACAAAGTGTGGTAATACTTAGCCCTAGAGCTGGGGACTTGCAAGTCATGACTTGGACTCGAGTCAGATTTGAGTAACTATTTTTAGGACTTGAGACTTGATTTGATAAAACACACTAAGACTTGGGACTTGACTTAGACTTGAAGGTCAATGACTTGGGACTTGGACTTGAGGCCTGTGACTTGAGAAGACTTGATGCTTCTCCTAAAATATTTTTCTCTTTACAGTTAATAAATGTGATGCTGAATTTTACAGGAACAAACTGTGGAACATGTCCACACCACTTCTCTGTTTGTTACTTTGGATGTAACTGAAGTACTGTGAGATGGTATTGTCAGCTTCTCCTGGAGGGGCCTGAAAAGTGTCTTAAAAGAGAGTCCAGAAGGGTTAAAGGTGTTCACAGACATGTCTCTTTATTCGGCTCACACAGGTACAGGTCTTAGATTCAAGTTGATTCACACAGCATCTCTCCACGTCACCTCTCTCTTAGTACAGCAGAGCAGGTAGCTTTATACTAACAATCTCGGCAGAATATTGACAGACTATAACTGTTTTTTGCAAGAAATTCACAGTAATGTTGACCCAGACAGTGTAATCACAGATTGGCATATGTTAAAGAGTTTAGACACTCCCCCTTTATGTCTCGTATACATCACAAAATCCATCATAACATGTTCCAAACTCATTGACATTTTAAAGTTCAGTCATTGACTTCTCTTTATGACACATGTACAAGAACATTACACCCCTTCCCTATTGCATGGTGAATTAACATGAATGAAACATTAAAAACACATAAAATAATTCCCACAAACTCCCTCTTGATCACACTTACACGTGTGATCAAGAGTATCCTCAAATGTGCTACAGTAAAACACAGTACAATACAGTAATATACAGTTAAACACAGCAAAACAGAGGGAAATGCAAAGAACATGATTCTTCCATTTCAGTGCAGACTACATGACAAAATAACTGATATTAAGCACTTTTAAATCTGAATTCTTTCTATTCTAAAAAGGAAACTCTTGTAAATACTCACATATAAATATACCACAATTTTTAAGTACAATTTAGTTTAAAATTCATATAAATTGCAAAAATCTAGTACTTTGGTTTAATGAGTTGAAATGAGTTGAAGCTCAACGCAGACAACTCGGACTTATGGGCCAGTGACTCGAGACTCGACTTGGACTTTCCTGTCTTTGACTTGGGACTTGACTTGGACTTGAGGTCAAAGACTTGAGACTTACTTGAGACTTGCAAAACAGCAACATGGTCCCACATCTGTCTGGCACCGGCAAAGACTTAAAAACATCTGCATTTTGACTCTGGGTTAGCAGAGTCTCCCATCGAACTCTCTCCTTTCTGTCCACTTCCATTTAGGCCCATTACACTGTTCTGACATCAGTGGAATTATTGAGTAGAGACAGATAAGGCACATCTGATGCTGACGTCTACACTTCACAGTCTCATCTTCTGAATCATCTGTGACTCAAAGCGGTCCCTCATCATCGCTCATTCACTCAGGCTTTTCCTTCCAACACACCGTCATATCAACACGCTATTTTCGCCTTTTAGCAACTTCAAATCCAAAAGCTAGTGGAATCCATGTGAAGCCAAACGCAACCCAGCGGTGATGTGGAAATGAGAGGTGCTTTGAGTTGTATATGCACGGTCAGCTTTTTGAATTTCTTAAAAAATAATAGTACACATACTCTCGGGGTTTGTGGTCTTGCAATAAATATATGCTAATAGGGGAACTTTTGACTCCAGCCACCTGACTTTTTATCTCGGTAAGCAATTTTACTCCACTTTAACATGCTAGAATATAGTACACAAACCCCAGAAGAATATAATTAAATATTTTATGGTGAAAGTGCATGCATTGTTGTTGGTGTATGGGTCCTGGGGGGCTGTGGGCGCTCGGTTTAGACAGTGAACAAGGAAGGACAGGATTGCACAGACTAATTAGGAGTGCAGTCTTCTGGAATACTTGCTTTAGAAACAGTCATCTTGATTTTTTTCTGACTCAAATATACAGATATATTGTATAAGTAGTTCTTGAGGATGTAATAAGTCCACTGTGTACTATCTGCATTGAAGCGTTTTATTAGCCCGACAATCAGGATGTGCACCGCAAATAATTAGGATGCTCTGTATGCATAAGATAAGTGAGGAATTGCATTGGACCACTGTTTAAAATTTGCTAGTTCGTTTATTTAAGACTTAAGAATTTTGCTTTGCTGAAAATATCACATAGTAGGGTTGTCCCGATCCGATCCGATGGGTTTGTGGAAGTGGATGTCATCTCGTTTTTATTTGGTAAGATCTTGTATTATTTGGATATCATAGACGAGCCTAAATGTTTCAAATGTAATAATACAAACTCTAGATTGTGCAAAGTCTAGTCTCAGGGTCTGATCTGTTTCTGGTCTGGTTCCTGTTTTGTCCAGTTCATTAAATTTACTATGTTACACATTCCAAGACCAGACTTTGAAAAAAAAAAGGTTTTCAACAATGATGGTGCATGGTAAGAAAAGTTAATAAAATTAAAGTTTTGAACATCACAAATTCAGCCTAAATACTGCACCCTGAAATCAGTACAATCCCCCATACCTCCTGGATCTTGTTCTTTGCTCTTAGATCATTTCATAATGTAGTCCTGGTTTAGACCCGGTTTAGTCCTGGTTTTAGTCCAGGTTTAGTCCTGGTTTAGTCCCGGTTTAGACCTGGTTTTAGTCCTGTTTTAGTCCTGGTTTATTTCTGGTTTGAGTCCTGGTTTTAGTCCTGGTTTAGGCCTGGTTTAGTCCTGGTTTAGTCCTGGTTTAGTCCTGGTTTAGACCCGGTTTAGTCCTGGTTTTAGTCCAGGTTTAGTCCTGGTTTAGTCCTGGTTTAGACCTGGTTTTAGTCCTGTTTTAGTCCTGGTTTAGTTCTGGTTTGAGTCCTGGTTTTAGTCCTGGTTTAGTCCTGCTTTAGTCCTGGTTTAGTCCTGCTTTAGTCCTGGTTTTAGTCCTGGTTTAGTCCTGGTTTAGCCCAAAATGTGAAAACAGGAAAGTATCGCCGTGTAATCCATTTATTTCAACAAAGTAACTGTAATCCAATTACCACTCACTGAAAGAGTAACTGTAACCGAATACAGTTACTCATAATTTGTACTCTGATTACGTAACTCCGGTACATGTAATCTGTTACTTCCCAACACTGTCTGTCGATATGTGCTGTCTTTAGTCGGAGCCCTATTTGATAGCATTATGTGACTGTCAAAATGAACTACCTACGGATATTCATATAAATGAGTTGAAATTTTACATGACTAAGGTATAAAGTGTGATCACCGTGTGCAAACAGCATCAAACCCGCTGTCTCGGTTCGCTTTATTGGATTTATACAACTGTAAACGCTTCACTGTCGATTTAGGCTGCAGGTAGCTCACTCACCTTGTACTGAAAAAACATCATCCCTCTGTCTGTCACTGCTGCTGTCAGGAACCTCATTTCGGTCTTAAAATATTCATATTAACCCCCTCTACATGATCCTGGGGTTTTTATTTCGCTATTTTGTCCGTAAATCAGCTTCTCTTCCTAATATTAAGCTCCAAATCCGCATTATAACAATTATTCTCGGCGGACTTCATTTAACTGGAGCCAAACGCGATGCCTGACCTCACCCTCCCTCACCCCACTTCTATACACAGTCTGCGCTTTTGTCATCTTGAATAGATATTTGTCTTTTTGTCTCAAGGTGAAATTCTGCAGCTTTAGATTACAAACATAATCACCACGACACCCTGCTTTCTTATCAAGAGCTCAGAATGTGTTAATTTCCCAGCAGGCTTTTTTAGAGTCTTTTTGTGTAACTGTTAAAAATTTGAAGGTTTGCCCGAGCAGCGGTGAATACAAACTAGAGGCTGCTTATCCGAGTGTACCGACCAGTGCGATTCTATGACAGCTACTGAAGTGGGCACCATTGATTATCCTTCACTGAATAAGGCAGTCAAAGTAAGTGAACGCCCTAGAGGGTTTGACGAGTGTTTATGCAGAGTGGGTGAATTATGTAAGACTTAAGTGACTTTTCAAGGGCAGGATAACCAATGATCGGTCTCCTGTCAGTTGTGATTAGCTCCCGGAGTTGTAAACTACTGTCAAGTGAACTTTGAATGAGAATTTGTTATAGGCTGCCATTTTGAGGCGAGTCGGTTGTTCAAAAGTATCGACTGTGTAACGAAGTTTACTAAGGAAGTTGAGGTCACCTATAGCAGCGGTCCCCAATTAAAACCTGGTACCGGTCCATTGTTTGTTTGGTACAGAAAGAATAAATAACTTACACTGTAGCATCCAGTCGAATTGAGAAGGCTAGAACTGATGGTTAAATGACGTATAATCTTTTCCTTGCTGTGTCATAGAACCAACGTAAGAGCTAGACAAGAACAAAATAACAAAATGACCATATGATTACCGTATCATTAGCTCAGCAGTACTCAATTACAAACTCTAAAGGTCCACTTACCAAATGTACAGTGTTTTCAGTGACTAAAAAAGTCACGGTGTATTTCCAAACTTAAAACTTCTAACAAAAATTGTTGTAAATCCACATGGAACATTTGAACTATGCACAAAGTACTAAATACACCACTAGATACTACTAATAGATAGATAGATACTAAATATGTGTGTCAGTATCTGCTGCTCCCATTACTCCTGTACCACTGTCACTGTGAATGTCTCCTGAAGAGCCGCTGTTCTGTCTGTATCATGTCAGTCGATCGCACCAATACTTCTGGACCACTGAAAATTTTAAACGGTAATCAAGCAGCAGAAAGAAAGTTTGAAGTGAGCAAGAAACTTGTGAGGGACTGGCAAAAAGCGGGATTGGAGAACACATCTTGACGGCAACCTGGAGGATGCAACTTTTCTGGAAGTCACTGGATGAATCTACAAAGCCTGGACTTTAGTGACAACTGAAAACATCCTGTCGGGATTCAGAAAGGCCGGAATAATTCTAACTGGAACTGATGCTGAGTCTGACGATAGCTACATAGAAGAAGAAGCGACGCTCTGTTTACCTCCAGAGGTTCTTTTTACAGACCAACAGTTTGTTTTCATACCTGACAGTTTGGACTGCTCACTAGCGCTCTTCTTCAGAGTGGTCACGTGATGTTGCTGTGACGTGGTTTTGGCGCTGTCTTCATACCGGTGGAGGCAGGATCAACTCTTGGTCTGTAAAAAGAACCTAATAACATAAAATATCGGAAGACCAAATGAATCTCATTGGACTACAGTTACTAATACTTTGTTTTGAATTGTTAATCACTATGGCATCGGCAAACCTTTAATGATTCTAAAATCCATGCATATATTGAATTTAAATACTGAATAGTTTATTGATAGACTTTTTCAAACTGTTTTAATCACAATGTTTTGGCCCATTTAATTATAGACGCACCATACAGAATCATTATCAGCTCTGGTGGAAGATTTAATAGTTTGGGTATTGATTCAAAATCTCACAATACTTATCCAATTCCTCTCTGAGCAATGTTACTAGGACATTCAATTTAAAGGTCCAATATTATGCAAAATTGACTCTTGTGAGCTTTTAGCCATGTTTATCTCATTGAAAAATATACCTGGAGTAGTGTTTTGTTTTATTCACACATGTTTGAGTAACGTTTTATCTCCAAAACTCAAAATGCTCTGTAGTAGTTTTCAAGTGAACTCCTTTTACCTTTAGTTCAGTAGAGATTGGCAAATTCAAGGTTGGAATTATCTAAATGATTACAGTGAAGGTGTATGGAGTTTAAAAACACAGTGGAGCACTTCCTGTATTGCCACATGACATTACATCAGAAAAAAGTGGAGCCCTTGAAATTAATTTAAATGAAAAATGGAGTTGTGGCATGAGTTGTTTGAAAGTTCAGGACCAACAAAATTATGTATCAAAATAAAAAAAATAAAAAAAGATTGGTGCATCCCTAATTTCAATTTCAATACTTAAACTGCTTCATTCCTCAGTGTCTCTCATAATGGAGTATTTGACCCTCTGCTGATGTTTTTAATAAAAATCAGGACAGGTCTTTGGTGGTTGTTTTGTATTATTTAGAACCTAAAAGAGCCAGACTGAGGTGCTCATGAAGTTAAGAAGCCTGAATAATGCATAATACATAGGACCTTTACAGAAAGTTAAAGTCGTGGTGAAAGTTAAATGGAAAAAGTAAAGAGTGACATTTAAAAGTGTTTTATCTGTGTGTGGAGCCAGGGAGCCAGTTTTTAAAGTGTCTGTACCTGCAGTTTATCCCATCTATCTGAGTTAAAATGGTCTTATCTTGTACCAGTACAGATACTTTTAAAACGCAGCTCTTGATGTCAAAATAAGTCAGTTGTGTGCCGTCTGCATCTTACTGCAAAGTGTTAAGTGTCAGATAATCAAGAAGAGTGCAGTTAGCATGCTAGTTGTTTTATGACTATGTTTAATGACTAAGTATTTAATGACTAAGTACTACAACGTAAACAGCCGTCAAGTGAAATCTGAATAAAAAGCTATTTTGTGGACAGTTGCCCATTCCAAAGATTTAATACTTTATAATAATAATAATGTGGCAAACTTTTCATCATTCTGAAACCCATGGATATATTGAACTTCAGTGTTGAATTGTTTGCTTTCTAGTAGGTCCTGATCTAGTATTGTCCCGATCCGATCACATGATAGGAAATCGGCACCGAACACGTGACTGCAGACTCGATCCGGACTCGGCCGTTAAGGTCCGATCAGGTATCAGATAAATAATATACGTATATATATAATATACACAGCACACGACATTTAAAATTTTTTTTTTTTTTTTTAACTGAGGCGTGTGATTTGCTCAGGGACGTCCAGCCAGCGCGACTGTCTGTCCCAGCACCTGCTGTACTAACGACACACTCGCATCTGGGTCTTTTGGGCCGTGCCGTGCTCGAGCGCTGTTACCTGTGGTTCTCTGGTCCTTGTTCACACCTGCGATGTCTCCGATGACGTCTTCGCACGGCCCTGTTTGTTTGCATGTTGCGCAGTGGAGTTGGCGCTTTTGGCGGAGTGGGTCCGTCCAGTGGCATGAAGTGTCTATTGAGCGGTAGGACTGATGTTGTGGTGCGCTCTCTGCTGTGGGTTTGTGGATGTGGGGCCCGTGCGGGGGAGAGAGTTTGTGGGGCTTCTGTCATCTCGTTTTTATTTGGTAAGATTTTGTATTATTTATCATAGACAAGCTTAAATGTTTCAAATGTAATGCACATGCAAACATATAATATCAAATATATAAAGTCTAGATTGTGCAGAGTCTCAGGTCTGATCTGATTCTGGTCTGGTTCCTGTTTTGTCCAGTTCATTAAGTTTACTAAGTTACACATTCCAAGACCAGACTGTGAAAAGTCAAGATTTTCAACAATGCTGGTGCATGGTTATAAAAGTTAATAAAAATAAAGTTTTGGATATTAGATTTTTCACAAGTTCAGTCAAATACTACACATTGAAATCAATACAGTCTGATCCCCCCATACATCCTGGATCTTATTCTTTGCTCTTAGTTCATTTTATAATGTTTTATACAAGTATCAGATCAGGACTCGGTATCGGCAGATACTCAAAATTAAATGACTCGGACTCGGGGGCAAAAAAATGTGATCGGGACATCCCTACTTTCTAGTCCACATCAGTACTTTTTCAGTGCCTCGTTAGTGACAAAATTTTAACTGTATCATTATTTTTCCATCCATAAATGTACATGTTTAAAGTTTGGATGAAAAAAAACTGAGTATAGGAATAGGCTGTTATTTTGGTTGCAGACTAGATCAGTTATTTGTCTCAATGGGAAGTAATCATGAGCAATTTGGACAATTTTGCAAAGTTTGTTTTGTCTGAGGTTCTAATTTGTCTAAAACCTCCAACGGGCATAAAGCTGATCAGGATTCAGCCTACTGCACGCTAACGGACAAATGACTCATCCATGATTCATCCAGCAAATCCAAATTGCTGTGATTTTGTCAGACTAAATTACAGTGATAAAACTTAATGGTCTTTTGGAGTTTGTGTAAATATGATGCAACCTATATACATACATACATACACACATACATACACACACATACATACATGCATACATACATACATACACACACATACATACATGCATACATACACACACACATACATATATAGATACATACATCATATACATACATACATACATACATCATATACATACATACATACACACATACATACACACACATACATACATGCATACATACACACACACATACATATATAGATACATACATCATATACATACATACATACAACACATACATACATACATACACACATACATACATACATACACATACATACATACATACATACACACACACACACATACATATATAGATACATACATCATATACATACATACATACATACATACATACATACATACATACAACACATACATACATACCCACACACACACACACACACACATACACACATATACATACATACATACATACACACACACATACATACATACATACACACATACATACATACACACACACACACACACACACACACACATACATACAACACATACACACACACACACACATACAAACACACATACATACAACACATACATACATACATACATACAACACACACACATATATACACACATACATATAAGCATTACATACAAAGTTCATTTTCTTTATTAATTCAAAAAACACTTATTATTATGAGTAATTATGAGTTCATATGTAAAATTAGGGTTTCAAGTTTTTGACACTCTATGGTCGAACAGCAGAATGTAGAAGGGACAGGGTGGTCAGGTAAGGTGCGGGTTACGCCAACTGCTTCTCTTCATGAAGATGTTATTTCTTTTAAAGATAGACTCATATTGGTTTCCCAATATTTGCATTTTTTAGCAAACTATCGGTCTTAGATCTAGCACAGGCTGACATTTTGTTTTGCCTATAGACTACACACAAAGCTTTACAAACACAAATAGATAACTGCTCAAAATGTGGCTCTGTAGCCCTCTTGAAGGTCCGTGGTAAAGATAACTGTAGGTGTCATAATTTGGCCAAAATAATCAAAAATATCAGGACTAATATCAGAGTTTATTGGCCATTGGTTGCTCTGGATTCTAAAATCAACCATAAAATAAATAAATAAATAAATAACATATTGGTCGAACTCAAATTTATGTCCCACATTATGTCATTTAATACATTTATTCAATCAAAATTGGAACTAACTGACCTGTAACTTGGTCTGGTGGTATCACGTGCTTACTCCATGGAGATAGTTTAATGCCATACTCTGGAAAATTCAAGGAAAAGCACACAATTTCTTGGAGACATGGAGGCAGATCCCCAATGAGAAAAAAACAAGCATCTGAACTTTGGGTGTGGGTATCATCTTGTCAGTGAAAAACATGTCATATGCAGTCTAGATCCAGCGTCTTTTCTCAGTACAAATCAAACGTTATTGGACTTCATAGTTCACTCTGTCGGTTGAACTTAAACTTTGTGCGGTGATTGCGCTGAGTAATATGAAGAACCAAAGCTCTGAAATGTGCTCATAGATAAAGCTAAAGAGATGGAGAGAATCCTGCCTGCTGCGTCCTCTCTCCCTCTCGCCGTGCCTCTAATTTGGCTGTGTTTTGCCGAGGCACCGAAGCTCAGATCAGTGGAACAAACGCTCGCTGGCGCCCTGAGAGCAGCACTAATACTAAGTCTGTCTGTCTGTGTGCTCCCTCATTAAACTGCACTGTTTTAGACCAGAGTTTCTGCAGAGACATCATCTAGTTTGAACTATTACCACAGCAAGCCACTGCGGTCAAACTGGACCACAGTCAAATCAGATGGAGGGGAATTCTGGAGTATTGATACTTTGCAGCTGATTTGGTCAACATTCCCCAGGGGTGTGACACTAACTATAGGCATGCTCTGTCTGAGACTTTGATAGACTTTAATCTGTGCATTAAAGTGAAGTAATTTGACCAGAGAACAGACTTACCGTAAAGTACCAAACAATAGCCAGGTTTCAATTAACCGCCGGGTCCCTTTAAACGCCGGGTGTAGATGTATATTTTGGCCCTGTCCACACTAGTACGCATTCGAGAGATTTTCATTGTGGATGCAGTGTTCGTTCACACTAATCCGATGTAAAACAGCTCCAGAGATGGAACGATCTGGTGCCACCAACTCCCATGAATTCATCCGAGTACAGATTTGATCCAGCACTGTGTGGATGCCTGAAAACGCTGATACGCTGATGTAGGTCTATGCGCCGTGAAGTAATTCAGGCTAGAATATGTCCATTCATATATACGGTCTATGCGTATGACCTGCAGATGTATAATCTCTGAAAAGTTTTACATAAACCATCTCCAACGCGATAGAAACACAGAGCAGACTCACCATCAGCAGAACACCCCTCTGTCACAGAAAAAACACTCATATTCCACTGAATCATGTCCTTTAGTCCGACAAAAACTGAACCACATCAGAGCACAATAGCGAGCTGTTTTTGGAGCGCTTAGTTTATGCAAATCAGCTATGCGGTTTTAAGTTTTTTAAGTTCTGTAAAACATAAACAAATATGCTGTGTGCAAAGATGTGTGGATAGAGAAGGATTGCAGACACAGAAACATTGTGTCTGGACGCAGATTGTTTCCGATACGGTGATACGGTGATTCGTTTCAATGTAAACGTAGCCTTTGATAAATAACTGCCAGTTCCAAATAAATGCCAAGTCTGTATAGAAAGTAGCCTATGCCGATACCCCCAGCAGTTATTCTGGTTGCTGCTGAGGAGCTGCTTAAACTGTAATTTTCCATATTTTGTGCTTTATTTAACCAAGATATCATGATTAGTGCAGCGACATCACAGACAGCATGATGTTTACTGTATGATGTTTACAGTATGATGTTTACAGCCGACACAAGAGCAGTTTGACTTCAGTTCTGTCCTGCCTTTACGAGTCTGGTTGTGTGACTCGGAATGGATAGGCTATATTCTCTGCACTGCGTCCGATCACTTTCATCTTCACTGAAAAGTGGAGGAACAGATGACGTTGCTGTGAAATCCATATTTTGAAGTAATGTAAAAAAACAAAAACAAAGATGGCCCAACATAGCAGGCAGTTTTTAGGAGTTTGGGTAAAATTATTTCAGTTTGGCAATTCGGAGGAAGCAGCAATTGAGCGTAGCTATGGGGCGTAAGAGGAAAGTTATGACAAAGGGGCGAGGAAAGGCAATGGACGAGGCGGTAGGAATCGTAGTCGTATAACAGCGATGCCTCCTCCAAGGCATGATGTAAAAACTGTAAATTATATTCATAGTGGTTATAATCTCTGTGTTGCATCCGATCAGCCTCACCTTCACTGAAAAGTGGAGGAACAGATGACATTGCTGTGAAATCCCTATTATGAAGTGATGTAAAAAAGAAAGAGGAGATGAAAGCAGTTTTTAGGAGTTTTGGTAATATTACTTCAGTTTGGTAATTCGGAGAAAGCCAGAAATGTGATCGTAGCTGCTGTGGCGTAAGAGGAAAGTTGTGACAAAAGGGCGAGGAAAGGCAGGAGAAGAAGCGGCAGTAATCGTAGTCACCAGACCATTGTTTAACGGTGACGCCTCCTCCAAGGTGGTCCATAAAAACCGTAAATTATAGTCATAGTGGTTACAAGAATTTGGGTATCATATTTTCCTAGTTTTTCTGAGCAAGATTAGAAAGAAATTAATCGTCTGCCCCAAATTGCCACCTAGTCTCAAATGAATGCCCGGTCTGTTAAGTGATTGACACAAATAAACGCCCCGGCTATTATTTGGTATTTTACAGTAGTTAGAATTAGTGAGCTGATTTGTGCTGTTAAACAAGTCCCTTTCAGTTTTTCAGTTAGTCACGCTCACCTTTTTGTTGAAAATCAAACACCTAAATGGGACAATTAACACTCGTATTGATCACAGGCTCCTGAAAATGAACTGTTTAAAACCATTTTGTGTTTTTTTTTTTTCTTTAAATTTATTTGGCTGGTTTTGCGTGTGTGCAGTGTGTCCTTTTGGTAATGGGTGAACATTATGCAAATGCACATTCATATAGAACACCCCCTGCGTGATGTCACTGTAAAGTATCAGTATAGTTTTAATTCCTTTTTAAGAGGCTGTCCCGTTTTTTTCATGTAATAAGTAATTACTTTGCTGCTCCAGTACAGACATACAGACATTCTATGGCCTCACCCACACTAGTATGTATTTGAGTCATTTTATTGTGGATGCAGTTTTCGTCCACACTAATCTGATGGAAAACGGCTCCAGAGATGGAACGACCTGGTGCCACCAGCTTCCACGAATTTATTTGTGTAAAGATCTGATCTGGCTCTGTGTGGACTGATTCTCTGGGTTTGTGACATCGGGCATGTGGCGCTATTGCAGAAAACAGTTTTTAAAAAAAACATATATAAGCAGCAAACAGTGTAGCTAGAACTACTTGCACTGAACAGACTCACCATCAGCAGAACACCCCTCTGTCACAGAAAGAACACACATATTCCACTGAGTCGTGTCCTTATTAAGTCCGACAGAAGCTGACCATCAGGGAATAAGGAGTGAGCTGTTTGTTTGTTTTTTTTTAGGCTTAGTTTATGCAAATTAGTCATGTGGTTTTAAGTTTTGTTTCTGTAAAACGTAAATAAATATGCTCAAAGCCGTGTCAATAGGGAAATCTTGCAGACGTGTCTGGATGCAAATCGTTTCCGATACGGTGATTCAAAGATTTGTTTCAGTGTAAATGTAACCTAAAAGCAGCTATTAAAGTGTTTTATCCAGTGAGAACTAGAAAGTGTGCTGTTAGCATGCCGGTAGCATCACTGTGATGACAAAACTTCACCTAAGCCTCTGAACATTGTGAAAACACTTATACCCTCATTGCAGTGAATAATTACACTGTTAGGACTGCGTTACGAATATCTTTGGACCACTACAAAAGTTGGATCTTTGATCAAAAAAGTTAAACTGTGCACTTTTGAGTACGGTTGGAGAAGTGTCTTCAAATCAAATCAAATCAAATCAAACTTTATTTATAAAGCACTTTTCATACAAAATGCAACACAAAGTGCTTTACAGTGATTAAAAACAGTCCCGCATTTCCAACCCACCCACCCACCCACCCACCAACCCAACCCCCGCACCCCCAACCCCACATAGTCAAACAACCCAAACACACACACACACACACACACACACACTCACACTCACACGCTAAAATACATAACCGGACACAATAAAATACATAAAATGTAAGGCTGAATACAGGCGAACCAGTTGAGAAAGCACCATCAGAGGAGCCGTCTGCACCGGGAGCAGAGAGACGTCCACCACCACCAGGAACCACCACAGGAGCCAGGGGAGAGATGAAGCCCGGGCACCTGAGGCCCAAGCACCATCCCTCCACCAGGAGCCCACATGACAGACCCAGCAGCCACAGCTGACCTCCACTCCTGATGCAGAGGCTCCTACAGAGGAGACACTGGAAATCCTAAAAAATATGCCTAAGATAAATAAATATAATAAAATGTGTACAATAAAAACAAGTAAAAGTATAAGATTTCAATCAAAAGCTTGCCCAAGGACACAACCACAGTATGCAATGGTCAGAGCTGGGATTGAATAACCAACTTTCATTTATAGGTATACATCTCCATTTTGAAAATTAGTATGTTTAGATCTTAAATTACAGTGAATCAGTATTTTACATTGATCGAAAATTTTTCAAAACTTTGCTCTGCCATTTCTGCTAAAATAAATGTGTATTTTGATGATAAAAATAACCCAAGATATCCAGAAATAACCCACTGTAACACAGGAAAGACAAGCTCTCCCTTCAAACCCCCTTCTATCGCTACAACATGCATTCCCACATTACATCTCGCTGATTGTGCATTATCGCTCCTATCCATGGATTTCTCAGTCTTTCAGCGCATGAGAACTTGGCTGTCCTCTGTCTCCCACTGATATCGCCGTAGTCCCGCCTTAAGCCCGAACCTGACATGGCTAAGACATGCTCAAACGCGTGTAGAAAGTTCATATCACCCCTCAGAAGGAGCAGGGCGTCTGTGATCGTTGGCGTTGCCGGCAGGATGATTAAAACGTGACTGACTCTTCGCCTATACGCGTGCCCGTCTCTCGCTGGCAGACATTGATTTCCCTGGCCTCGTTTAATCCTGGTTCACACTGACGCGCATTAATTAGAGATAGAGGGATAGACGCCCAAAGACAACAGGAGCAAGCGAACCGAGCGCGTACAGGGCTGCGGGGAATGTAACTTTAATTTTGGATTACGTCCAAGGTGCGCTACGTAACTTTGCTGCGAGGGGCCGTGGCACGTGTTTGTCTTCATGATGTTGTTGCTTTTGCCTGGCAGGTTCATGAACACTTTATGACAATTATCACTGTTAACAATTTACTTCAACTGTAATTAATTTATAATCTGTAATTAATAGGGATGTAACAATCAGTGTTGGGAGTAACGCATTATAAAAGTAACAAATTACTGTGGTGCATTGCTTTTTGCTGTAATGCAGTAATGTAAGGCAATACAGGGAAAACATGGTCATATTTTACTCGGTACAAATGTCAGTAACGTGCGTCACAATGTTTTTTAACCTGGATTGAAGGGGCGGTCCTAGATTCCAAGTCTGGTTCAGTCCTGGTTCAACTCTGATTTAGTCCTTGTTTAGATCTGGTTCAGTCCTCAGTTCAGTCCTGGTTTAAAACTGGTTTAGTCCTGGTTTAGTCCTTGTTCACTTCTGGTTTAGTCCTGGTTCAGTTTTAGACCTGGTTTAGTCCTGGTTTCAGTTTTGGTTTAGACCTAGTTTAGTCCTGGTTCAGCTCTGGTTTAGTCCTTGTTTAGATCTGGTTTAGTCCTGTATCAGTCTTGGTTCAGTCCTGGTTTAGACCTGGTTCAGCTCTGGTTCAGCTCTGGTTCAGTTCTGGTTTAGTTCCGGTTTAGTGCTGGTTTGGACCTAGTTTAGTCCTGGTTTAGACCTGGTTTAGATCTGGTTCAGTCCTGGTTCAGTCCTGGTTCAGTGCTCCGTTCAGTCCTGGTTTAGTCCTTGTTCAGTTCATATACGGCGCAAAAGTTCAGCATCTTCGCACAGTTATTTTGGTAAGCGTAACTTAAAATTGCTGCAGTAGCCGTGTAATGTCTTACATTACAATATTACTATATTTAAAATGTAACAAATTGCTTTGAAATGATAGTAACAAGCAATAAATAAAGCATTACAGTTTTGAAATAACTTGCCCAACAGTGGTAACAATAACCAAAATATCGTGATAATGTACCATCAAAAGTCTCACAATAAAATCGTGGGCCTTCACAATATATTGAATTACACGTTTCTTTGTTTAAATTCATTGCTTTGGTGCAGCAACAGCTTAAAAACAGACAGAACTATATAGACCATGATCCTTTCCTCTGTTTTAGTCCAATTTACACGATGAAACAACTGTTATTAAACACTTTCAAATCTTAATTATTTGGATTATGACAGAAAAGTAGCATATTCACAGTTTTGGTAGCTTCTGCAGAATATCGCAATAAATATTGTACTGTGATGCATATCGTGAAAATATTGTATCGACAGATTTGGATATCGTTCCATCCCTAGAAATTAATCTCTTTTCACTGTATATTTTCTATTTTTATATCAGTCTATTTTATTTACCTTTTTTTAATGCATTCCCTTATTTCTATTTTATCATATCTTATTTAAGAATTATTGCATTTTTGCCGGCCTGAACATTAACAAAAATCTCACTTCTGTATAAAACTGGCATCACGAGAATGTCCTATGACCACTGACTCAACAGCGCTGCCTAGAAGTGGACTCCCATGGGAGTTTGTGGCAAGTTTTGGCATAAATTCACAAAATTTAACTCCAGGGCATTCAGAACTCTGCCACCCACGTCCTCACCCGCACCTCCTCCCGTGAACTCATCAGTCCAGTCCTCAGAGATCTCCCCTGGCTCCCCATCCCCCAGAGCATCCAATTCAAGCTCCTCCACCACCACACCTCTAGCAAGGCTGACACCAACTAGTGCCTCCACTCAGTTATATTTCTCTCCAGTGACTAGGTCAGGAATCGAAATACACTAAACAGTTTGGAAAGACGTTATTGCTTTTCTTCGTACGGGATTTAGTGCATTACATACATCACGACCAAATAGCAGCCGTTGATTAAATAAAAAAAATACCTGCCTACCATCGAGCGAACGAATCCTAATGCTGCGAGATGATGAATCAGACTACCACACCCCCACCCATGCTCTCTGATCAGCCGATGCCAACCTCCTTTCTCCCTCCACCTGGGGGGACAGGGCCATCTCTGCTGCTACCCCCACCCTCTGAAACTCCCTCCCGAAACACATCAGACACTCCTCCACACTCCCCATGTTTAAAAAAAAAAAACCTGAAAACCATCTCTTTAAAACCACCTTTCATTAACTTTCACATTTATTTCGTTTGCCTTTGTCTCTTCATGTAGAGCGTCTTTGAGTATCTTATATTCACTATATAATATATACACTATGCAAATGCTATGTATTATTATGTTATTTGTTTGATGTTGCATCAAAACGCCAAAGCAAGTTCTTAGTTTGTAGTGTCGTAGTACTCGAGACCAGTCTTGGGTCTCAAGACCAGCCTTCAAACCGTTTTTTAAGGTTTTAGTCTCATCTCGGACTCGAGCTTGTTTCAGTCTTGAAGGCACTTGGACTTGGTCTTGTCATGGACTTGAGGTCTGAAAATTGATGAGTGTGATTATATTTCATTACACATTCATCATGTGCCAAAATAACTGTAAAATACTAACAAAATAAATGTTGAAAATTGAGAAGGTGGTCTTAATTTGGTCTCGATGGGCCATGGTCTCAGTCTTGTCTTGGTCTCGACCCTCAGAGGTCTTCGTCTTGTCTCGGCCTTATCATTTAAAAGTCTTGATCTCCTCTCGGTCTTGACCCTCAGAGGTCTTGGTCTTGTCTCAGTCTCAGCATTTAAAAGTCTTGGTCTCGTCTTGGTCCCGACCTGAGAGGTCTTGGTCTTGTCTCGGTCTTGTCCTTTAAAAGTCTTGGTCTTGTCTTGGTCCCGACCTTGAGAGGTCTTGGTCTTGTCTCGGTCTTGTCCTTTAAAAGTCTTGGTCTTGCCTCGGTCTCGACCCTCAAAGGTCTTGGTCTTGTCTCGGGACCCTGTGGTTTTGGACTGGTCTTGGTCTCTATTAGTGCAGGCTTGACTACAACACTATTAGTTTGTAAATGTTGCTCACTGACAATGACAATAAAACAGATTCTGAAGTCTCTTTTGTATTTATTTAATTACCAGTGGTTTATGTCTTTTTTTTTAAATACCTTGAAAACACATTTTTTAACGTGAGAAGAGTCACTCCTCCACAGATCTGACCTGTAACTCGGCCTGGTACAGTCATTTCTCATCTCTTAGGCAAAGCACACGCATCTCCATGGAGACAGGTGGGCTTTTTTTAGTTTCAAACATCCGTGACTCGTTGCTTATTCCTGTGCAGTCACTATACCTCTGTGCACGTCTGCATTGCACCAGTTGTGTTTAAAGATCTCAGGCTTTATTTGTTCATGGTTTGACAGTAATTGTGACGCTGATTGGCCGTGGCAGACACTTAACATGAAGCTAACAGCTGTACTAACATGCTACTTACGAGAAACAAATTAACCTTAATGCTGCATGAAATGGCTAGATCGGGATTTGAACCGCCAAACTTCTGGTTATGAGCCAACTACAACCACATAAGCCACTATAAACAACACTTTCTCACTTATGCTATACATTAATATATTAAGGGGAAAGAGCTAGTCTGCTTGATTCTATGAAATGTCATTTGTGGTATGTCATTTGCCTGGAAGGTTCCACAGTTTGGCTTTTTTTCTTTCTTGTATTACACTAAAAAATATTGTCTAGCATCCAAAATACACACTTTTACACACAATTGCATAAAGACGTGAGTTTGGTCACCGCTAAATTAGGGCCGCTCGAATATAATAAATAAAAAATCATTATCACAGTTATTTTGGTCAACACTGAAATTATGTAAATGATTATTTTTTAGTTACACAATGCTTTTTCAGCATTTCTCTCTCTTTAAAAAAAGAACACTTTGTTATTGATAATTTAGGCAAAACCTTCAAACTGAAAATAATTATAGGCTACGAATCTGTACCTTAGAGCATTTTTCTGATGTATAAAACATACAATTAATAACTAAAATATACTTCAAACATGAAATAAGATACAGAAAAACAAAATAAACTATATATCCAACTGTTAGTCTGACATTTAAACACAAACACACAAAAACACACAAGTCAAAATTGCAATCAAAGTTCAATTAATTGCACGGTCTTATGCTGAATCTCCGAGTTACGATGGTGATTGACAGGTGGATGAACCAATCAGAGATACGCATTGTTCGATCATATTAAAACAAATATTACAGCTTATGAAGGGAAAAAAGGAAAATGTATTTTGTTTGTAAGTGATAGATGACCAAAAACTACATTTGTTTCACAAGCATCACTGAAAGAAACAAATCTGATTTAACGATTATGTTCAGTTCTGGCTTGCAACAGCGTCATGATCAGACTGATATCCCTCTGCATAAAAACACACACAGATTGAGATCTTTCAGGATTTACCCGACAACCAAAAACCAGCATTTTAACAATATTCATTTTAGCCCCCATCGGTATTATAAGCATTATTGGTGTTTTTTTAGATTCTAAAACAGGGGTCCCCAACCTTTTTTCATCTGGGAGTTACTTTTTGTAAAACGAAAATGCCGGAGAGCTACTGATTTTAGAAATTGAGAACCATATTTTTTGGACTATAAAACACACCAGATTATAAAGCGCAATATCAGCAAAGTTGAATTCTCTCATCTAGTTTCATACATAAGGTGCACCGGATTCTAAGGCACATTAAGCGAAACAAACGGACGACACTTGAGACTGATCTTTTAGTCCAGGCATCTATGATCAGTTGGCAGATCGTGGCGTAATTCACCCAGCGTTGCCTCCCTGTCTTGGTGAATGTGGATTATGAATGTGAATGTGGGTGGATCATTTAAATTTTTCAGATTTTTTTTTTATTTCCTACAAGGATGACTCAAATATACATTGTGCACATTTCTTTTACATTTTACAGAAACTAAACTTAAAACCACATTTTTAATTTGCATAAACTATAAGCACTGAAAAAAAAAAAACAGCTTGCTCCTGGTGCGCTGATGTGGTCATCTTATGTCAGACTAAAGGACACAACTCAGTGGAATATGTGTGTTCTTTCTGTGACAAGGTGACAGCGGCAGTGTGCATTGAGTCAATGCAGAACTATAATTCACCCTTTACTCCGCGCGGCTCCTGATCATGGTAGCCGTAATGCTCCAACAGTTCGTCAAGCGGTCCTAGTTTACCAAAGTCGTAGTAAAACATTCTGATAGATTTTTGAGCGCCGTTTACAACATAAAAAAAGTTCCATGTCAGTAAGCACAACCAGAATTAATACATAAGGTGCACCAAATTGTAAGGCGCACTGTTGATTTTTGAGAAAATTAAAGGATTTTAAGTGCGTTTATAGTCCAAAAAATACGGTAAATATAAGAGCCATGGCAAGCTGTAGATGAGGTACAGTTCGATGCTTATGCAATGTAACCCATTATCCAGTAATTAGTGCACAAAATTAGGCATCAAAATGATTCATGTACAACGGAAATAGGCATTTAATCAATCAGATTTGAGTTATTCAGCACAATACATAAAATTTTGAAATCCCTTGGTGAGCTACTTGGAAACTCCTGCTCTAGAATGTGAGAATGTCATGTCCCTGTTGATCACGTTGTACTTTGCCATGACATATCCAAAAGATAAACCTGGAGATTCCTTTTAGAAGAATTCAATCAAGAATTCAATGTACTGCAACAGAAATCTCCATTTTAACAATACACATTTTGGCTGCCCCTATCCCTATTAAATATTATTGATCTATACAATGGTGAGATGTTAACTGAAAAAAATAAATAAAAATAAACAACAATTGCTCAAGTACCAGCAAAGGTCCCCGTACCTCTGTTTACGAAACACTGCAAATAGTTCACCTTTATCTTTGACTTGAAGGTGCTAGAAAACTGTTAGGATGTAAGCTCCTGTCTATTTCTCTCTCTGTTTGAAACCGTGGTTGCTGTCCCTGCTGTAGAGAGCCCTGTGTGTGTCTGAGTGTGTGTATGTGTGTGTTACTGTGTGTGTGTGTGTGCGTATGAAAACTTGATTGAAGCGAGTTGAAAGGCCGTGTCTGCTTCTACTCTGGGGAGAGGAGGACATGAAGAAGAGCTACTGGCTGCCACTCACCATCTGGAAAAACTCAACTACGCTCGGCTCAAGGGGCTCGGTGGGTCTCTGCTCCCATCTACTGGCCACCGGAAGAACTGCATCGAGGAAGTTAATCAGGAAAGGATCATTCAAATTTCTGACACCTCGTTTTTGTAAACAAGCATGCCATCTGTCTAATCATCTATTTTCATTTATTTGCACACATCACAGGGATTCTTTCATTAGAATTTGGCACATGTTTGATAATGGCTGAGCGACTGGGTGTTACATAAGAGTTTGGTGAGTTGGATTTAATTAGCAGATTGAGAGCAAACAAAGCAAAGGCGTCATCAGAAAGGGACACAAGGTAATACTTGAAAGATTAGAAAGGCCACTAACACCTCCACCTTTTTGTCTTCAGGTTATTGCTTTGACCTGGATTGCGAAAATGTATGTAATTACTATAATTTCTGGACTATAAGCCTCTACTTTTTTCTCACACACCTGCGGCTTATACAGCGATACGGATAATATATGGACGAATTATCTGTTTGGCACATTGTCCATTCATATATACGGTCTATGATTTGGCAACACAGTGGATACATGCAGCCTGAGTGCAGAAAACGCCGCTGTCTGTGCAGTTCATACATGGATCTAGGGTTCACCTGAAGATGCAACAGTAGCTTGCGCAGTTTATCGCCATGTGATAAAAAATAAATTAACATTAGTGAGGGGGATACGTCTTACCCGTATGTAATAAATGTGGCTCTTTCTGCAGGAGACATGCGCAGTAGAGCTCGGGGAGAGACGGGGTGATTGACCGAAGAAGATGCTCATTTGATTGTGTTTTGAACAGTTATTTTGCCGCTTCATGCACACACCCTCCTCATGGAAAACACACAAAGAAATGCAGATGATGCAGCATTTAAGATAAAGGCGACTGATGTGGCTGTAAAAGAAGGAAATGGAGCTGCTGCACATGAGCTCAGCATCAATGAGTCAATGATGAGACGTTGGCGACGACAGCGTGGAGAACTGATTCAGTGCAAAACAACCATAAAAGCTTTCAGAGGCAATAAATGCAGAACTTGAAAAGGTTCTTGAAGAAGTGGACACCTGCGGCTTATAGACAGGTGCGACCTATATATGTACAGTTTTAAAATGTAATTCAAATTTAGTTGATGCTGCTTATATTCAGGTGCGCTCAATAGTCCAGAAATTATGGTAAGACATACCCACTCACTTAAAAATATGGTCTTTTAATGAAAACAAGAAGGTGGCAGATCTCCCACCAGAAAAGTGAACAACTGAGTATTGATTAAAGCTCTGTCTGAACAGAGTTTTGCCGTAATGAAAATACTAACAACTAGCATTTTAACAATGCGCATCCTAGTTTTGTGAATGATAAAAACTCTTTATATTTACATGCAGACAGTGCAGAATTTTACTTTATTACTTTACTAAAACTAAAATTGTATGGTATGACCATTTTAAAACGCAATATTAATCTAAAATGTAATAAAAGAAACTAGTCTGCTGAAATGAGGTGACAGGGTGCCCAATGGGAGCTGACATTCACAACAAAGAGTAGGCATCTCCTATGGATAGCTGCAGATCACGCTAGAGAGCAGGTTTGTAAGCCAAAATTACTATAAAACGGTGAATTCTACTTATGTCACTGATCAAAATGAAATAAAATTGGAGAACAAAGTAAGAGCAGCGGGCATATGCCAGCAGTGAAAACAGGGAATGATTGGCAATATAGCGTCTGGAAAATAAGCTATTAAATGTGCATGAATCACAAATAGAACTTCGAGTGAGTAAATGTTGAGGGGAAACAACTACAATAAGGTTAAGAGCTCTGAAAAGTTGATTTTGCATAGTATGTGTGCTTTAAAATCTCCTGCATGGTTTTGTGACTAAAAAAGCAAATGGAGTGCTTTAGATGGGTGGTTTGTCTACACATTTGCATACATTACAACCGGGGCAGATTGTGCAGCGTGGAGCGGCTGCCTTTAGGCCAATGAGCACTTTTGCATGGCTCTTGTGGTCGGCAGCAGCTGTCTTCTGACTATTAAACCGTTGCCAGTTTCTATGTTGTGTATGGGCAGATTAGCGTAATGTCCGATTCTAAAGCAGGGCCTCTTCACCCTTTGGGCACATTATGTTCGAGTCTTGGCTAACCCTGGTGTTAGCATTAGCACACTTTAGTGGATTTTGCGTCTGTGCCAATGCCCCCTGCTTTGTGCTGAGACCAAAACAAACACATGAGCGCTATCACAGATCAGGTTCAATGCCTCGCAAATACGGGGCAAGCTGCAATGGGGAAACGTCCAAGATAAACAGGGATTTTCAACTGGACTGGAAAATTATTTGTCAAAAGCTGAAAAAAAAAAAAAGCTGTTTAATGTTGTATTTTTAACGCAGTCATACTATTAGCAGCTACTGATGGATCTACGACTTCTTCATCGGTATGCACGGAAATTTTAAATCAAGAGCTCTACAACTAATAGTAAAAAATGTGGTATGGAGTAGAATTCAGACTTTGAAGGAAGAAATGTGATCATGTTTTTTTATTCAGGAAATTGATACTGAAAGCCATTTTTTCTAGACAAAGTCAGGGGCAAACAACATAATCAAAATGTATCGTTTTAATTACCGTATTTTTCGGACTATGAGTCGCTCTGTAGTATTCATCACACCAGCCAAAAAATGCATAATGACTATAACTTTTTGGGGGAAATTTATTTTATAAAATCAGATACCAGGAACAGACATTTCATCTTCAAAGGCCAGTTCTAGTAATAACAACAGAACAGAGAACAACAGATATATGTCACATATGAACAGTTCTTCAGATAAACTATAACATAAACAACAGAACAAGTTTACCAAACTCTCCATCTCACTCCACATCACTAAACCCATTGAATTCTTCATCCTCGGTGTCACTTCTGAGCAACTCCGTGACTTCCGGAGGTAAATGGAGCGTCACTTCCACTTCTGCATCGCTGTCGTCAAACTCACCATCAGTTCCAGTTAGAATTATTCCAGCCTTTCTGAATCCCAACAGGATGGCTTCAGTTGTCTTTATGTTTCTTTAAACTTTAAATTGTCAGTGATACAGAAATAATGGTGCGACTGACTGACATGCGCCGTGTGCTGTAGATTGCAAAGTGCATGATAACGTGCATTTCCTTTATAGTTACCTACAGTCAGTTAGCAGCATATTGTGATCTAAAGAGCTGAGTGAATAATAATTACTGCAGCAAGACAAAGTTTGCTCAAATACATGATACTGCTACTATCATCACTATAACTGCACTATAATAAATATACTGTAGTGTACTGTAGCTGTGTGGTCTTCCGTCTGTCCATCGTGTTGTTGTCTTACTTAGTTGTGTTTTCCGGTGCAGTGACATTGGTATAAATATAGTTCATTAGCAGCAGCATGATTTACAGTCTGTACATACACATAAACATATATGTGTGTATATGTGTGGAGTTAATTACAGCAATGTGACATGGATTTAATTAAATCAACAGACCTCACTCTGCAGCAACTGGAGCAGAACCAGAACAGATCACATGCAAACACAAGCTGTCTATGAGCCAATACTATTACATGAGATTATACTGGCCTTATGTACATGATATATGAAGAGTACTCTTACATGTATTTGTTTTCTTGAATGTTTTTTTTGTTTTTTTTTAGCATTAAATAAATTTGGCTTTTGACAAATTGCAATCCAACTTTTATTTCAAATGCCACTTGGGCTATCTGTTTTTGCCAATGAATTATTATAGGGGTGGTATTAGACTTCTAAGGGGTATTAACTAGTGTCGTAGTATGCAAGTCCAGTCATGGTCTTGAGACAGGCTGTGAGGCATTTTTTTACACTCTTGGTCTTGTCTCGGTCTTGAAGGTGCTTGGACTCGGTCTTGAAAGCACTAGGACTCGGTCTTGTCTCGGTCTTGAAGGTGCTTGGACTCGGTCTTGTCTCAGTCTTGAAGGTGCTTGGACTCGGTCTTGAAGGCACTTGGACTCGGTCTTTTCTCGGTCTTGAAGGTGCTTGGACTCGGTCTTGAAGGCACTTGGACTCGGCCTTGTCTCAGTCTTGTCTCCCTCTTGAAGGCGCTTGGACTCAGTCTTGTCTCAGTCTTGAAGGCGCTTGGACTCAATCTTGTCTCGGACTTGAAGGCGCTTGGACTCAGTCTTGTCTCGGCCTTGAAGGCGCTTGGACTCCCTCTTGTCTCGGACTCGAGGTCTGCTCTCATTACGGCTGCTGTTGGCAATAAACTTGCACCGGTGTGCGGGAGCGCGTGGGGCGTCTCTCTGCAGCCTGTGTGTTCATCTGGAGTCCGCAGCACATCACAGACACACATGTTCCCAGCGTGTGGCTATCACAAGGCAGGTTAAACTTCTTAAAACATCCTACCTGTCCATCTGCCTCTCGTCAGCACACCACTCCTCGCCTTGAATTAACATTTCTTAGATAAAATGGAGATAGATTTATAAACCAACATTAATATATGTGTGCCAAAATAACTGTAAAATACAAATGAATATAGAAAATGACAAAGATGGTCTTCATTTGGTCTCAATGGGCCATGGTCTTGTCTCGGTCTCAGACTTAAAAAGTCTTGGTCTTGTCTTGGTCTTGACTCTCAGAGGTCTTGGTCTTGTCCTGATCTTGGACCGGTCTTGGTCTTGATTAGTGCGGTCTTGACTACAACACTAGTATTAACTGCTAACACATAACTTATTTAAATCACCATTACCTATTTTGTTTAGAAAATGTTATATTTGCCTGAAAAAAATGTATTAACATTTTATGGGCATGGGTGATGTAGGATTGTGGTCTGAGCACTGGACAGAATCAGAGAGTTCCAACAGGGCCTGGGAGAGATCACTAAATTACTGAAACATGCATGGATAACATTTAAAACCTCTAAGTAAAAAAACGATTTTGCACTCTCTCTTTAATTTTACATTGATACATATTTGCTTCATTGCCTCTTCTATGTAATAAGCAGATTATTTGTCTTAAACTGAAAAAGTCCTGGCACCACTTCAAGGAACAAAAGCTCTATGCAGTTTTCCTTCCTCTCTTCTTCTGACAAATTATATCTGGAGTATCTTTGCCATCTTGTCGAACACGAAAAATCCACAAAACCCAGTTCATTTTTAACCCCAAAAGAGAGAAATAATGGATGGTGTGAGAACAGCTTGAGTGCTCCGAGGGCCCCTTCTGTAAATGGCTTCCCTTTGGCGTTTTGAACCAGACCTGGGAGAGCGTGGTACAGGACAGGCTGCCGCTAATAAGACTGGTGTTCCAGCTCTGACACATGTGTTTGGAAGAGCTCCTCGGGGCCATAGGACTCAGACCAGCTGCAAACACCCATGTGCTTAATACTGCTCCTGCCTGTAGCCTAAACAAAATGAAATATGAAAGAATATATATATGGAAAATAAACAGAGCGTTGGGAGATGTAAGAGAGGCGAGAGAAAAGCCTGTTTCTTCATCGCTTAGATATTCTTTAGTGAATCTTTATTGCAAATCCAATTCAATACATATCTCGATTGCTGGATTTCAGATGACATCACAACATCTATTGACCAATAATAAGTCCTATACTATGCTAAACTGACTTTTGTAAGCTTTAAAACCCTTCCAGACCTAAGGGCAATTTTACTATATTTTTTCTTTGATTTTTTTTTCTTAATTTTGCGTTTAAAACTCCCCCTTTTACCCCCCAATGAAGTGTTATACATCCTTTTTTTCAGCACAATCTGTTATTTCACAATCTGCTGCTGTAGCTGTGTCATATGGCTGTAATAAAAGCTATAAGACCAGAAATACAAATGAAAAAACTTTCCTGGTGTCAGTCATGGAAACAGCTGGTGTCAGGTCCAGGGCACAGAGCCACATCACTTCCTGCATTTCTGTGGTGTTTATTACACTTGGATTTGTACATTTTGGGTGAAATAAACCTTTCAAATAAAAATAGCAAGAGATGCACAATTACACACACCAAGATGTGTAATTTGTCATTTATTTGAGAAATAACTGCAGTTAGAGCATTTTTTACAATTGTTACGAACACAGACGCTCAGAGCATCGACCATTTTGACTCACTACACTCTTTGGCAAAGTTTGACCCAATCAAAATGGAGGGAGCGCTTGTGTTTGCTGGAAAACAAAGTTCCTATTGGACACTCGTTTTCTCTATATTAATGCCGGAAATATGCCTGGAATGCCTGTCAGCTTTTCAAGGTGGAAAAAGTAAGTTTCTATCTTTTATGGTTGGAAAGTTTTGTGTGGTTAATGTAAAACAGGTCTGGAAGGGTTAAACCATGTTATAATGTTGCTACCTAATCAAAAGCTGAAAATGCTCTGGCCCACCTTTTGATGTCATGGAAGAGGTAGTTTTCAAGTTAACAACTACCTTTCGCCTTTGTTCAGTAGAGATCGGTGTTTGGAGCTTAAAAATTCTGTGGAGCAGATTTGTATAATACAGGGAGTTATTTTGTTTAGTCACTGATGTAAATGCAATGGCAAAGTACAATGTAATGAATAGAAAAAAAACTGTCTCTTGCTCCTATCTGTGAGAATGACATCCTCACATTTTAGTTTGAAAACCACCAATGCATGGGTCACAACTTTTTATGCCTCAGAGGAATAGAACAAAATGTTCCCTCTTTATTTTATCAATAAACACAGTAACATTGTATTACATTACACAGTGCATTGGGAGGTAGGGACCTATAATGATCCACAAATATCCAACTTTATCATGAACTGTTTTTTAAGAATTGGGTACATTGTTTTAAATCTCAGAGCTTAACATTCTTTTAACTGAGTCAGTATTAAAGAAGACATATTGTGCTTGAAATATATATAGTTAATATTATTTTTCCATGTTTTAATCACAACAGTTACAATTTAAAAAATTCAATAAAGAAATAAGTCCACAGAGACCTTTAAAAGACCAATTTTGTCCGGTGGGAGCTGATATCGAGGTCTTCACAACAAAGAGAGATCAGATCAAATCAGATCAGATGTTTTCATTTGCACCAGCGATTATGTAACACTGTCAAATTAAGAAAATAAAAGTGAAGAACATACAGAGCAGTGGGTGTATGCTGGTGGTGTTGAAAACATGAGTTCATCAACAATATGGCATCTTGAAAATAAGTGATAATATATTACTCAAACATCCACAAATCACTCCAAATACAACTTCAAGAGTTTAGTCAGGTACAGATCTGATCCAGAGAAAAGAACTGGTTTGAGAGGAGAGTTAAAGAGGCTGTTTTTGTTAAGAAAGACAATCCACCCTTGAACAGAAGTGGAGGGCTCAGACATCATCTGTCTCCCATCTACAACTCCATCCTCAAACCTAAAACAAAGAGAACAATATGGATAGCCAGGTCAGGGACAGAGGTGTGAAAACCCTCATTATGGGCCTGTATGAGTCTGCTAATATGTCCCTTCACTCAGATACAGATGAACAAGCCTAGCTATCAAACAGAAAAAGTAGGTGTGTTAGTCTCAGTAGTAGTTTCAGTGTAGTTAGCTCTTCTGAATTTCTCCTTTGCCATGGATTGTACCCATAGACAGAATAAAAGAAGAGGAATAAGCAAATGTGACATCAACCAGAGCATTTAGCGCCACTCAAATGAGCCTCGCGATGCTCACGGTTACAGGAGCAAATCTGGAGCCAGGCTCTATGTTATGAATAGGACTTTTTGACGGACAAAATAGCAGGAAAAAAATCAGGATCATGTAGAGTGAGTTAATACAAACATTTTAAGACCAAAATGACGAGGCTCACAGGAACTAGGACTAAAACAGGACTCACTGTCGGGACTGGCTTGAAGGTGACCGCAGGAGAAAGGATCAGCTCTGCTCTGCACCTCACGGAGGTAAGAGCGGCTGTCGCCCGATCGCGCTTTACACCCTGCTGCGAGGGCTCACAGCCCTGATTTCAGCAACTATTTGCAGGTACCCAACCTGATGCAAGACTCTGCTACAGCGCGTAACTTCAACTTTCTTCAGCGTGTCCAGAAGACCAACTTTTTGTGCGATGGTTTGCATCTTCCTCTGCCTTTTGGGTGCGAGCGCAGGAGCCTTTGTCGGTGCAGAAGGTTTCGTCAACATAGTGGGTTTTGTTGGGGAGAAAACTTGCAAACATACAGCACTTCAGAATCACACTGATAGAGATTGAAAATGTATTTAAATTTGGTAGCTGAACACATTCTGTACAGTACTGTACTGTACAGGACACAGGAGTCCCTTAGCCAGTCAGGACGCAGCGGGAGGAACGCAATACGTGTTCATACACTGTAAAAACAAAAGGCATGCAAAATTGCACAAAAAAAAATCAGGGAAACAGCGAGACCACGAAAAGTGAACCTCGATAGAGCGAGGGATGACTGTAAACCAAGTCTAAACCAAAACTGACCCAGGTCTAAACCAGATCTAAACAGCGTGGAGTTTTGCGTCGGTCCTTTCGCCCGCGGTTACTTGAAGGTCTACGCGGGCGCGTCTCTGGCATTTCACCGCTGCTGATATAGTGGTGATTTTAGCGAATTTGTATGAAGAAAATCCCACCACTTCAATCCAGGTTAAAAAAGCATAGTAACGCGCGTTACTGACCTTATTACTATTTTTTCCCCTGTAATGCCTTAATATTACTGCATTACAGCAAAAAGCAATGCATTACTGTAATTCGTTACTTTTATAACGCATTACTCCCAACACTGAGCATAATAAATCTGCTTTAAACTCATCATTTACACATATTTGAAGGTCATGTGAACCCAACCTACACGTGACCAAATTCCCTGAATTATCACAGAAACTTTTCCTTTAATCACACACCAACATAACAACTCAGCGAATCCCTATGACCAACTTCTCAGACACATTTATTCTCTTAAAACTCCCCTCTCCCGGCTCACACTGTCCCGAAATGACAACCTTATGTTCGGAGGTCATCATTCGCACACTGCCGATCCATTACAGCTTTTTGGCACGGCGATGCGCTATGATAATGTCTGCCTGGAGGGGGAGCTCTCTGGATGGATGAACCTGCTTTAATCTCGGAGTGACAGACCTCGGTAACCTTGTCTTTGGTGTCCCGGGACGGTGACTGAAGACTGTAAGATGTATGCAGAGAGGAGAAGAGAGGAAAAGAGAGAGAGAATGACTGTGCAAAAACCAGAATAGCGTGGAATATATTTAAAGGAGCTTACTAGGCTGGAATTGGCTGGAGATCGCACAAACTGGCTATTGGTATGCCACAGCTGCGAGACGGGGAGTTTTAGAAGCAGCAGCACGCCGGGACCACTGCGGGGAGGGATATTTGGATGTAGAAACGGAAGGAAAGAGAGAGGGAGAGATACAGTAGATAGATGGAAAGAGATGTAAAGAGAGAGATGGAGGCAGAGGGATAAAAGAAAGGCAGTGAAAGAGCGAGGGAAAGATAGTCAGGCAGATTTACGGAAAGAGAGAAGTATTAGGGTAAGAGAGAGAGATGAAAGAGAGGCAGCGAAAGAGAGAGGGTTAGATAGAAAGAGATGGAGGTGGAGGTAGAGGGGTGAATAAAAGGCAGTGAAAGAGCGAGGGAAAGAGTGAGAGAGTGAGGAGAAGAGAGGCAGAGAAACGGAAAGAGAGAGGAAATGGGCTAAGAGAGAGAAAGAGGGATGTTGGCAGAAAGAGAGGGAACGAGAGGGAGTGAGAGGCAAAGGCATGAAAGAGGGGTGGCGAAAGAGAGAGAGAGAAGGGAAGAGATGGAGAGAGAGAGATGGAGGCAGTGAGATGAAACAAAGGCAGTGAAAGAGCGACAGAAAGATAGAGAGAGGAGAAGAGAGGCAGAAAAATGGAAGGAGAGAGAAATTAGGCCAAAAGAGAGACAAAACGGAAAGAGAGAGAGGAATATTGCCAGAACGAGAGGGAGAGAGAAAGGCAGAGGCATGAAAGAGGGGCAGTGAAAAAGAGAGCGGCAGATAGAAAGAGATGGAGGCAGAGGAATCAAAGAAAGGCAGTGAAAGAGCGAGGGAAAGATAGAGGGAGGAGAAGAGAGGCAGAGAAATGGAAAGAGAGAGGGATTAGGCTAAGAGAGAGAGATGGAGAGAGAGGGAGGGAGAGATGTTGTTAGATAGAGAGGGAGAGAGAGGAGCAGAGGCATGAAAGAGGGGCAGCGAAAGAGAGGGTGACAGGATATGCAAAGAGAGAGATGAGGCAGAGGGATGAAAGAAAGGCAGTGAAAGAGCAAGGGAAACATAGAGAGAGGAGAAGAGAGGCAGAGAAACAGAAAAAGAGAAACTGGGCTGAGAGAGAAAGACAAAGAGAGAGTTCAGGGTGTTGCCAGAAAGAGAGGGAGAGAATGACAGAGGCATGAAAGAGTGGCAGCAAAAGAGAGAGAGACAAGATAGGAAGAGATCGAGAGACAGGATATGCAGAGAGAGAGAGAGAGAGAGAGAGAGATGGAGGCAGAGGGATGAAAGAATGAAAGAGTGAGACAAAGATAGGGTGAGGAGAAGGCAGGAAAATGGAAAGAGAGAGGAAATGGGCTAAGAGAGAGAAAGAGGGAGAGAGAGAGGGAACGAGAGGGAGTGAGAGGCAAAGGCATGAAAGAGGGGCAGCAAAAGAAAGAGACAGAAGGGAAGAGATGGAGAGAGAGATGGAGGCAGTGGGATGAAAGAAAGGCAGTGAAAGAGCGAGGGAAAGATAGAGAGCGGAGAAGAGAGGCAGAAAAATGGAAGGAGAGAGAAATTAGGCCAAAAGAGAGACGAAACGGAAAGAGAGAGAGGAATATTGCTAGAAAGAGAGGGAGAGAGAAAGGCAGAGGCATGAAAGAGGGGCAGCGAAAAAGAGAGGGGCAGATAGAAAGAGATGGAGAGAGAGAGAGATGCAGGCAGAGGAATCAAAGAAAGGCAGTGAAAGAGCGAGGGAAAGACAGAGTGAGGCAGAGAAACAGAAAGAGAGAGGAATTGGGCTAAGAGAGAGAGAGAGAGAGAGAAAGGGACGTTGCCAGAAAGAGAGGGAAGAGAGGAAGCGAGAGAGGCAGAGAGAAAGACGGAAAAGATGAAGAGAGAGTGTATGTGAAGAGAGAAAGATGAGGTAGAGGGATGAAAGACAGGCAGTGAAAGAGCGAGGGAAAGATCGAGAGAGGAGAAGAGAGGCAGAGAAATGGAAAGAGAGAGGAATTAGGCTAAGAGAGAGAGAGAGCTCAGGATGTTGAGAGAAAGAGGGGCAGCGAAAAAGAGAGAGAGACAAGATAGGAAGAGATGGAGAGACAGGATATGCAGAGAGAGAGAGAGAGAGAGAGAGATGGAGGCAGAGGGATTAAAGAAGGAAAGAGTGAGACAAAGACAAAGAGGAGAAGAGAAGAGAGGCAGAGAAACGGAAAGAGAGAAGTATTAGGCTAAGAGAGAGAAAGAGAGGGGGCTGTTGCCAGAGGCATGAAAGAGAGGTAGCGAAAGAGAGAGGGACAGAGAGAGAGATGGAGAAGAGAGGCAGAGAAACAGAAAGAGAGAGAAATGAGGCTAAGAGAGAGAAAGAGAGAGAGAGAGTAGGCAAAAAATAATCAAAGAGAGTGGGAGACGGAAACTGAGAGAAGAGAGATAGAGAGGAAGAGAGAGAAAGAGGCAGATGGAAGGAGACAGAGATAGGGAGAAGGAGAGAGGCAAAGAGAAGGAGAGACAGAAAGGGAAAGAGGGAGAAATGGGGGAGAGAGAGAGCAAATAATAAAAATAAGATGATAAGGAAGAGACAGCGCTGCAGGTGATGTCACTTTCAAACTGACTTTTCCAGGAGGCAGACACAAACATTTGCTTTGTACTGAGGCAGAGAGCGGAGCTGCTGGGCCTGTGTGCACCAACACACACTCCACACACACACACACACACACAAACAAAGTGATATGAAGAGAGACGGCACATAATCACCACTCCGGAGACACCTTTAGTTTGACTCGCGACAATAAACAGGTTTGGACATATATTTAAGAATGTTTTGTCCATGATGTAGAGCATGGTTTCCAAAGAC
>NW_026571018.1:31955615-31970615 GCF_026225935.1 Boleophthalmus pectinirostris | reverse complement strand
GCGGACGTCCCAGTAGACACAGGACCCCCGACTGGCATGAACATGACAGTACTGATTATCGGTACCGCGACGGACATATGAACCCTGAACAACATTACAGGACCGGTAGGGACCCTTCCAGAGCGACCCAAAGACGATCGCCTGACCGAGACTACTTCCCCGAACTGACTGATCGAGACTTTGACAAGGTCGCCCGCCACATTGCGCGTTTTGACCCCAAGCCAGGTGGATCTAACGACACTAGCTCCTATCTTAGAGACATTAAATTCTACGCGAACCGAATGCCGAACTCCTCCTTGAGCGACAAGATCTACTTGATCAAACTGACGTCTAGTCGAGAGGTCAGTAGCTTCATAGAGCGCCAACCCTCACATGTGCGCGGAGACTTTGAACTCCTTTGTCAGGCTCTCCTTGACGAATACTCTGACTTGGCTCGCTCCATTGGGTTGACGGCAGCTCTTGCCGTGAAACAAAATCAGCAAGAGACACCACAGGAATATTATTTCAGGCTACGAAAGGCTTATTTCGGCTCACGAAATGAAGAAGGCATGGAAGAAGATCCGAATTTCAAAACTCTCTTCTTACAGAACCTTCACCCAACGACTAACCACCACCTCGGTGTGGTGGCGTGCGCAATGACCCAGACTAGCCGTGAGCTACGGGAACTCGCAGTGAGAGCTTACACTAAACAAAAGGGAACTACGTCTAAGTCTCGGAATGACACCTCAGTTCTGAGCATAGAGCAAACCCTTGAGTTAGAAGGATCATCTGACCATTTGCAATCCCAAAAGCAATCAGGAAACAGGCGGGAGTCCTTTAAGTCTAACAACAGGCGAGATCAGAGCAAGTCTGGATGGAGAAACACGGAATCCAATGATAGAGGATTCAAGAAAAAGGGCAGACGCAGATCCTGGCTGGACTCCAATGAAGCAGGTAAGCTGAACGGCGGGAACCAGGACAACCAGGCAAAGGCCACCACAGGTAAATCGAATACCAATGGCCATGACAAGCAGGTGAAAGAGTCCCGCCAGCGGGATACTTACCCGCCCAGCAACAAAGAGCGTGGAGAGTTAATCCGCCTTCTACGGAATCTGCTGAACGATAAAGAAGGTAAGGCCGAAGTCTTCGCCGTGACCGCCGTCGATTCAGACAGCGAAGAGGCCCACTCAACAGAAGATGACTTCGAAGGAACTATCTCACCCTCGCCATCATTGACCGAGCTGCAGGACTCTGAACACTATGATGAAGAGGGAGACTTCTCAACCCCCAACGACGTCTTGGTAGTGCAGGTGAGCTCAATCACAGGCCCACAGGAAGACGAACCCTCTATCATCCATTATAAACCTCCCTTCCGCCAATTTCTTGGTAATCTATCGGCCAAAGGAGCTTCGCGGAAACTCTACATGTCCGTTACCTTGGAGGAAGGAATAGTCCACGACGCCCTTATCGATACGGCCGCCGACATCAGCTTGATTTCTGCCGACCTGTTTAGATCTCTACAGAGCAGGGCCCGACGCTCACATCGGAGCCTAAAACCCCGACCCTGCCGCCTTGAGATTCGACCGTACGCACAGGTCAAGACCACACTCACGGAAGTGGTTCTGATACAACTAACAGTCGGTCCCATGAAGCTTGTCCATCCGGTATACATTTCCCAGATAAACTCCATACCACTCTTGCTTGGTCAGGATTTACTGAACCGCTTTGAACCTCTGATGGACTTTCAACGACTAAAAATTTGGGCACAGGTAAGGAAACCCCTCCCAATGCCAGCCCCACCAGCACTAGCCCAGTGCTGCACGCTGGAGATTACATCTCCAGAGCTCGACGCCAAAGGCGACCTTCGAGGGACAGCTTCTTATGTGAATTTACTTCTTTTGAGGAATCCCCAAGTCCGCGGCTAGTGGACGGCGTGACTCTTGAGACCACCAGGGTGGATGACGCAAGACTAGCCATATGGACGGACAGGTCAGCTATTAGCCTTGAACTGTACAAGATGCTTAACGGTATGAAACAAAACATACCCTTCATGCCTAAAACGTCACGGTTCCCCACAGATCACAAGTCTGGGAATGTCTTTACAGCTGTTGGCTTCTGTTCACTGTCAGTGACTTTAAAAAACAGAAAACTAAACCACGTTTTCGTGGTAGTGCCTAACCTATCACACCCGTTGTACGTCGGGGGGGACATTCTTGTCCGATTGGACGCCCAAATAGACACCATAAACAATGTCATATGGTCTCTCATAGGGGTGTCTGAAAATGCCTGCACGCCATCCCAGGAAAACCTGAAGTCTGGGCAGACCATTCCCGAAGTGTGCCAGGTCACCAACCAGTGCCCGGTGGTCATCCCACCCAATACCGCTACGCCCTTAACCGTGGTTGCCTGCCCTGGACAACAGACCACCAACAACCAAGCCTTCTTCCAACCTTCCCACCTGTTTTCAGAACTTGGGCTCTCCGTCGAGGCCATGCCCTTGCTCATGGTCAAGAACCGCATGGCATGTCTTGTGGTGGTAAACAACACTACCCAAGAAGTCCATATTCCCCGAGCTACTCCTTTAGGCTGGTTGATTGATACAAAGTTTCATGACTTTGAACTCAAACTTCCCGTGATGGGAAAACTGCCAGCATCTTTCCTTGAAGACCCCGACAGGAAGGTGTTCTATACAAAACCCTTGAGGGCTATCGCCCTGCACTCAATGCTTGTTCCGGACGTAGAGGACATCTGTCGCGTAGACCTGACGGACCAGAAAGAAATGGTCATTCAAACGGTTTCCGTCATTCAGTCTTGAGCCCGGAAAACCTGATGAAACGCCAGACGCTACAAGCCCGACCCCGCAAGCCGACTCCTCGGGTTCCAACCCCACCTTCGAGGAGCAATTGAACCAGGTGATAGCTGAAGCAGATGGGCTTAACAGCGACGATCAGCGTGAAAAACTTCGAGAAATACTGATGAAATATAAGGCCTTTTTCTCCACAGGGCCTACGGACTGCGGCCTTACAAACATTCACACGGTCCGTATTCAGACCGTGCCGAACGCACCCCCAACTTACGTACGCCAATACAAAATACCCCTGGCGTCATACGAACCGATTCAAGAAATAATCGATGATCTGCTGACGAAAGGCGTTATACGACCTTGCAACAGCACATATTCAGCGCCGATATGGCCCGTGTTGAAGCCCAACGGTAAGTGGAGACTGACGGTCGACTACCGACAGCTAAACACTAGAGTGCCCCTGTCTCGATGGCCTATGACCCAACTTGGACAGGACCTGCCAAAGGTGAGAGACGCCAAGTACTTCTCCACGCTTGATATCGCGTCTGGTTTCTGGACTATACCAGTACACCCTGACGACCAACACAAACTCGCCTTCAGCTTCGCCAATCGTCAATACACCTTCACACGCTGTCCTTTTGGACTAGCCAACTCACCGGCTGAGTTCAACATCTTTTTGAACAAAGCATGCCCCGATGCAGCCAGTCGTGGAACGCTCATCTACGTGGACGATATCTTGATCAGAACTACGACATTCGACGATCACTTGAAAGAAATCGACCATGTGTTGGACCAACTAACCTCCGCAGGAGCAAAGATTTCTCTGTCAAAATGCCAGTGGTGCAAGACAAAGGTAAACTATGTAGGCCTCCTAGTCGGAGCAGTAGAATTCAAGGAATCACAAACCTCAAAGTGCCTGCAAATGTGTCTGAACTACGCAGCTTCCTCGGAGTTTGTAATTACTCAAGACAATTTGTCGAACACTACGCCGAGTTAGCTAAACCGCTAACCGACCTCCTCAAGAAAGACGAAACTTTCTCATGGGGCCAAAGCCAAGACAATGCCATGAAAGCCCTGGTAGACCAGCTCTGCCAGGCCCCATGCTTGGCGTATCCGGACCCCAACAAACCCTTTCACCTCGAGGTAGGCTTCTCAGAGCAAAGCCTCAGCGCAGGTCTCTACCAAATTCATGATACCGACAAACGAGTCATTGCTTATGCCAGCAAGCCGCTGACAGACCCCGAGAGGAAATTCTCGGATTGTGAGAAAGCACTCCTAGGCACAGTTTGGGCGGTGAAACATTTCTCAAACTACGTAGGTGGACAAAAAGTGGTGGTGAATACCAACCACCAGCCAGTAACATTCCTAGCCAGTCAGAGACTCAGAGACGGGGTGGTCACTAACGCCAGAGTGGCATCTTGGCTCATGGCACTCCAAAGCTTTGACATAGAAGTGCGCTACGCACAGAACCACAAGTCCCACCTAGGAATGGAACTGGCCGCATGTCAAAGCTGCGAAAAGGACATACCGGCAGGAACTGCACCATGCGCAGAACCCCTACCAGTGTCGAACCAACACCATTACTTTGACCCAAACACATGCCAGGACATGCCAACCGTCTACGTTGATGGTTGCTCCTTTCACCATGAGGCTACAGTCCGCGCCGGAGCTGGAACCGTATGGCTCAACAACGACCCATGTGAGCCCGAAAAATTTCAACTAGGCGCACAAACCTCACAGTACGCTGAAATTTCCGCAGTGCTGATCGCACTGAACCAAGCAGCTGCTCATGACGTAGACACGTTCGTCATTTGCACTGACTCGAACTATGCCCGTCTTAGCTTTTCATGCCACCTCCCATTATGGAAAAGCAACGGCTTCCTCACAGCTGCGAAAAAGTCTGTTAAACATAAGGAACTGTTTATAGCATGTGACCGACTTGTCGAAACCAAAAACATGAAAGTTTACTGGAAAAAGGTCCGAGGCCACTCACGTGAACCAGGACCTGACAAAGAACTGAATGACAGGGCAGACGCCCTGGCTAAGCAAGGCGCTTTAGACGGTACCCCCTGGCGTTTCCAACCAAAACCGCCAGACGTGATACCCCTTCCCACCCAACCCACCCTTTCTGTCTGTGCCGTCACTCGCTCCCGCGCAGTACCTACTTACGACCGCCGAGACACAGTCTCCGCCTCCGTAAACCTGGCTCTCACTGACTCTGACTTAACGTCACTTCAGTCTTCCGACGCCGCTATTAGCCGCATGGTCACCTTCCTGTCCGACCCCTTGCTCCACCCAATCTCGGCCGATGATCTGGCCTCCGACCAGGCCCTCAATCTTTTGTGGCGCGTCCGCGACAAACTCCTCCTACGTCATGGCCTGTTGCTATACGCCTCTGACTCCCTCACTTCACCCGCGTTCGTAGTGCCTCAGAGCCTCAGGGGGGTTATGCTCACACACGCACATGACACACCAGTCGCAGGCCACAGGGGGGTACAAGCCACACACCAAGCCCTACAGCAGGTGGCCTATTGGCCACACATGAGAAAAGATGTACAAGAATACACAAAAGGGTGCCTGGTTTGCTGTCAGTTTCAGCCCTCTAGACCGCTCCACCGTGCACCTCTGCACAAAAGAGGCATTACCTTCCCCTGGTCAGACTTACAAATAGACTGGGTCGGACTGCTAACGAAATCCGCAAGAGGAAACAAGTACATCTTGATGGTCACCTGTGCTTTCACCAAATGGGTAGAGGGCTTACCAGCCCCGAATGACACGGCTCAAACCACGGCCTTCCTGCTCATGAACCATGTGTTCTCTCGCTTCGGCTTGCCGTGCAAAATCGACTCTGATCAAGGTACGCACTTCACAGCCGCAGTAATGTCCGAATTGTGGCAGACCCTTGGCGTAAAAGCTACCTTCCACATCAGTCACCACCCAATGGCCTCTGGGCAGGTGGAAAGAACCAACCGGACTGTGATTAACATACTGAAAAAGTATGTGTCAGCTAATCAGAGAGATTGGGACGTGAAACTTCCCCTAGTCCTCATGGCTATCAGAGCCACCCCCAACAAATCAACCGGGATTTCCCCCTTTGAGATGATGACAGGAAGACAAATGACTCTGCCCCTGCATCTATTGTACCAGCCAGGTGAAGCCAGCATTGCCACAGCTTACACCACACACCAGTACATGACAGACTTGCAGAGACATTTAAAAGCAACCTTCGCATTTGCCCAAGAGAAACTAGAGAAAAGTGCAGAAGGACGTAAGGCCTACTATGACCAGAAAGCGTCACACGAGGAACTCCAAGTAGGCGACAAGGTCTGGTACTATATCTTTGCACAACCTGCAGGACAATCCCAGGAACGCACGGCCAGGCTAATCCGGAAGTTCCTACCCAGACGGTCGGGGCCGTACGAGATTGTGAACAAACTATCCTCGGTGGTATATCAAATAAAGATTACCAAAGGACGCAAAGAGCCAACCCTCAAGTGGGTGCACCGAAACCAGATCAAACCTCACAAAAACCCCATGGGACAAGTCGGGAACACTGAGGCGCCCCATTAAGACACTTGAGAGTCTAAACCCACATTAGGATAGGGACCTTTACTAACACTCGCAATATCCCTAACCCTAAATTAACCAACTAATGTTAACCTCTAACTAATCAATAAAAATTACTCAACAAAGTGAGACCAAAGTTCTAAAGATACTCGTTTGTGTGTTGACAGGAACATGGAACCGCGTTTCCTGATCCTACTGGTCTGCGCGTCCAGCCTAGTAAAAACAGAAGTTGTAGAGCCCGGACCGGCCTCAGGAATCGTCCTTAAGGACCAACCTGGATTACTCATAACGAACGTCCGACTCCACACTCAAAAGGTCGTCGTGAGACTCAATCCCCGCGACGTATGCAGGAAAAACGTCCCTATCACGGCGAGCCTCACGGGTTGGGCTGGCACTCAGTGGAACCTAGAGGCCATCCAACACGCGGAATCAGACATAACACATATGTTAGAGCAACTCGAGAAATTCACAACAACCCAGGCAGAAATTAGAGGTATGCCGCACCCACGCTCTAAACGCTTTATAGGAGGCATCTTAGCCGCAGCTTCCACCGTAGGAACCATATTTAACCTCGGGTTAACCACGATAAACACGGTCAGCATAGCCTCCCTCAAGCGCCACGTCAGCGAATTACAAGGAGAATTACCGGTGATCAAAACCCAGCTCGATCAACAGCAGAAAGATCTAGTGACTTTCGGTGAAACCCTCCGCGGTACAGTGCTGGTAGTAAACACCCATAGCATAGCCCTAAATAAAACAATACAGGCTGTCAACTCCCTCATGGCCGTAGTTCACGTGGATTATGCGCACCTACAGTTAGTCACCATGCTGTAAAACGACATGCTTCGCGACATAGGGTCCTCGGTAGATAGCCTAGCCATGGGTCGAATCCCACCATACTTGGTGCCCCTGACCCTGGTACAAGACTTACTATCCACTGCGACCCGCGACATAGTCACGCCTCTCCAGGCCCACCTAGCATACACGCTCGGAAGCGCCATCCCTATCCTCGTGAACCCCGCAGGCCGCGAAATCGCTTTCTTAATTAACCTGCCAATCGTAGCTTCCGATAACATTTACCGCCTTAAAGACATCATAAATGTCGGGTCGTGGCAGGGAGAAATGCACGTTAGAATTCAAACCCCAAGCCTGGTCGCATATCACGACAGTAACCCAGACCTGTACTTGACACCAAACCTACGTATGTGCTCTCTTATGAAAGACATTCATTATCTCTGCCCCAGCAAACCTTTTGTCAGAGATAGCACCGACGGCATCTGCGGGCTCAAACCCATAACACCGGGTAACAGATGCCCGACCACAATCACGGCTCGTGGGAAAGTCCTAGAAACTCAGGCCGAAATCGTGGGGGGGCGCTGGCTAATAAACACTCGGCAACCCTCACGTACGACAAACACGACACCTCGTCCAGAATCATACTGCCAGAACAGACAATCTGGGTGGATATCCCAACTAACGCCATCCTCCATATTGGGGACATCGCGCTATTTCCGCTCAGTCCGAACCAATATGAGGAAAACTTTGAAGTCCCAGAGTTCTTTGCGGAAAGAACTCTGAAACTCCAACCTGCAACGATTAATCAAGTGTCCTACGAAGGCACCCAAATAATCGATATCACACCCGTCGACAACCTCCTGACAGAAATTACCAATCGACCTCTAACGCCGATCCAACCCGTGTCTTACTCTTGGTCAGGCCCTGACTCACTCCTTGCCATCGCGATAGGAATTGGGTATATTTGCGCTATAATTGCCACCCTTATCTTAAACAAAAGATTGAACAGAATTATAGGGCAATTCAGGCAGCACAGAAGAACTAGGGCAGTCAAACGCCAGTTGACAACAGAGGGCACAAACCGAATCGACGAACGCGTGTCGTACTCAGTCCGGGACGCAGACTATGAGGATCTCCAAACAACCAATGAAGGGTTAGTTGTGATCCCGGCCCCAGGCGTCTAGCAGTGCACCACTAACCTCGAGAACCACGCGCTGTCGGCATCTACCAGTGCACGTTCTCCCGAAACCAAATTTCACACTCTATGCTCAGATTCTGACTACCGAAGGAACTGAATCATAGGCAGATCACTACATCTTATAATTTTTTTCACCTATTTCTTTTTCTTGTTATATACACTTATAAGAAGTTTTGTTATATCCTTAAAACGTCCCTAATTTCAATCCAGGGAATCGATTACCGCAAACAAAAACAACAAACAAAAAAAAAAACAATTTTTTTTTATTATGTTTGCACCAAACTTTGTTTCGTCACTACCTACATATTTGGATAGTGCATAAAATTAAAAAAAATTGTTTTTACCCTTTTTCGATGTTCCCAGGTATTTTGTGTATCCAGATGTTTTGGAGGGGCCAAGAAAAAAAAAAAAGAGAAACTTTTTTTTGAGTTTCGGCCAGGGCGTATATACACATATACGTATACATATATGTGTGTATGTATATGTATATATACACATATATTTACCTTACATTAGCCTCCCGAGACGGAAGCTTATATCCGCTTCCGTCCGATTATGCTAATCAACCTTGCATGCCAAAACATACATACGAGTAAACAACTTTTGTTATTGTTGTTTTGTTTTTGTTTTTTTTTCTCACTTATCTCTTTTATGATTTGAGCACCAAATTATTTTGCGTGGTTGTTAACAAATGATCTAAGTGAACACTTCGAATTGAGATGCTCGGCTAAGTGTAGCCAATAGAACAAATGTAACGATACAGATCACAACCTACCGTTTAGATTCAACCAAGCACCAACCCGAAACTCGAACGCATGCATTTACCTAACTCAGGGTCAGGGTGTGCTTTGAAGAAACAGACCCACATCATCTACATACCAGACCATTAGGCGCCAATGCTTGGACCGGTTAAAACCGCGATGGACTGTGGTTGCCACTTTTGGACACTAGAGAAGGACTGGATTAAACGCATCTCAATAACTAGTTAAAAATGTTTTAACTGTGTTCTATATAAGGCTCATGTTGATACAAGACAAATATGCCACATTGCTTAATTCATGTGTTCATAGTCTCTTGTGTGTATTTCATGTCATGTCCCAGCGGAAGTATTTACGGTAACTTCACGGCGTGTTTTCAGACAGATATACCTTTGATTTCTTTGTATGAATCGTTGGCTAATGTTATCGTAAACAGTTAGTACCTGAATGTGGGAAGTTATCAATTTGATATTTGCAAATGATATTTGTACGGGGACCAGTTCAGCTCAGACGCGGGCGTGCCTTAAATTTGCATACAACAACGCCCACCAAGCGCACTGACCAAAACGAAGCCTCACGCGCGAAAACTTTGCTTTCGCATCGCTTCGCTTCGCCTTTCTTCGCTCTTCGCCTTGCCTCGCCGCCGCGAGGACCCGCCGAAGAGGACCAGGGAAGACGGCCGGTCGGAGAGACCCAGGGGGAGCTGTAACAGACCTGGAGTCGCACCTGCCGAGAGTTGAGGACCAGAGCCGGTGAAGGAGGCGTGGACCGCCCTACCCGAGTACCACCATCACGCCGCTGCCTGCCCGTGCGCACGACCACCGCCGAACCCCGCCATCGCCGCATTCCACACGGACCGAGAACAACATCGCCAAGTAAGGCTGGTTCTGAACAGTGAATGAATAAGGGTTGGCATCCCTCTTACGATTGCGTCCAATTATTCCTAAGGCAAGCGCAGTAGCGACTTAGCGAAACGCCATAACTGAGCTAAACTGAACCCCGTTTTATAACTACCTCAGGTTGTTAAAATCGGTGCTTTAATGTTACGTAACCAGAACTTGGAAGCTGGTGTCTAGTTATTGTTTGTTAATAAACCACACAAAGGAATTTGCTGGTTTCAGTGATTTTTCTTAAAGTTATCATCAGGTCACTTTTTCGGGTACGTTCCCTTCAGATTGATTAAATTGATAAGTTGTTGATGTCACATATGGTTAAGTTTGATTCGGTCAGAATCTGGTGCCCCGTAAATGTATAATTTCAATAATTCGTCAAAAGCTAAACCACATGCTCAAACACACACATCTTACCACACGTTAAATCGCATTTTCTCCTACATTCAAATGGTTTCTCTCCAGTGTGGATTCTCATATGTGATACTAAGCTGCTTGACTGTGAAAATGTTTTCTCACAAACATCACATCTGTATGGTTTTTCCCCAGTGTGGATTCTCAGATGTCGATGGAGATGACTAGATTGTTTGAATTCCGTTCCACATTGGTCACATTCAAATGGTTTCTCTCCAGTGTGGATTCTCATATGTGTTACAAGGTCGCTTGACCGTGAAAATGTCTTCTCACAAACATCACATCTATATGGTTTTACCCCAGTGTGGATTCTCAGATGTCGATGGAGATGACTAGACTGTTTGAATTCCTTTCTACATTGGTCACATTCAAATGTTTTTTCTCCAGTGTGGATTTTCATGTGTCGATGAAGGTCGCCAGATTGTAAAAATCCCTTCCCACACTGGTCACAGGTGAATGCCATTCTGTTGGTAGATCTTGTAGCTCTGCATTACAACAAAGGAAAGAAAGTGTCAAGTAAAATAACCTTTTCTAAACCTACAAATAAAGTAATTGTAACTAAATACACATAAAGCACATATTAATTCACATATCAGCATATGTCAGAATGTTTCAATGTGTTTTCTACAAGCAAATTGCATTAGGCTGCAGGAGAGAAGATCACATTAAGGTAACATATACAGAGATATTTAACTCTTTTTTTTTTTGCCCTGAATCCCAATCTATATAGACACCAATTATGATATACTTACAAGAGTAGTCAAAGAAAGTTCTTGAAGTACTTCATCCAACCATCTGAATCTGGTAGTTCACTCGATCAAAAGTTATGGGTAATTCCTGGCATATAAAAGCAGCTTCTTCTGTGTTCATTCACCGCCTCTTATTTGTCTTTGGATGTTGTTGCAGTTGGTTAAGTGCCTTTCCACCCCTCCCCACTCTTTTTATTGGACCACAGCAGCCAGTCAGGATCATCTGGGGGTAGGCACCTTTGCAAACTCTCATGTGAAAAAGACATTATGCTGTCCCACAAGACAAAGGGCAGCATTTCAATAACAAAGGTCTTTCAGTGTCAGGCAGCCAGGTGGATTAGTCCATAGAGGTGTGGGTGGGAGCAGAGGTGTGAAGGGCTCAGGAGGTGGGGCACCATCAAAATGAAGACAGAGGCAAAAATCAAATATCTACATGAGTTAAAATGATCTCTAATCTTAAAGTAGTCTTAATTATTATTTCACCGGGGTCCTCGACAGGGATGTCCATTATCCACTAAAAATCATCCAAGTCCCCAGCAAACGGGGAAATTTAAGTCAGTGAACAGGACAAAAGTTGAATTTTGACTTTTCCAACCTGGATGATTGAGGGATTATATGAACATCCAAGTCTTATCATGAAATCAGTATCCGTGCTGACAATGTTTTATTTTACTTACAAACCAGAAGTCTTGACCGCAGTGAACAATAAATCTGAATTACCCATTTTCCAAAAATATTAAACAATTCTATTGAAGATCACCTTGTGATCAGATGTGGTCTGTCTCTTTGGTTCTGCACCCTCTGAGCTTGAAGATCCTCACTTTGTTCAACTTCAAATATTTCATCAAAATTAAATCAACCAGATATTTAAAAACATTTACATTACTTCAGGTTAACAGTTTCAATGGCCCCTTTACTGTCACTACAGCTACAAATACCAATCACTGCACTTCTCCTGGACTTATTTTATAACTACACTTTTTGTGTTAGAGGAACAGACTGGTCAAATATCCACATATATTAAATTACTTTAGTTCAGAATTTTTCTTAGAAATTAGACAAGCTACTATCAGAGAGAAAAACTACTTGCCATTTCCGAATCAATAAACTTTATATTTACAGTACATGGATTACATGGAAGAGCTCCATCTTCTACTATTCTGTGTCATTCAGAGCCAACTTCAAACCTTCTCTCAAATCTCTTTAAAAACATTTAATGCTTCACCTGTTCTTGTGAAAGAAGCTCCCACTGTTTGTCAACCCCTTGTGTGTGTGTTTCATTTCTAAAGTTCTTCAATGTATATGTGAGACATAAGACAAGCATGAACAAATGTTATAAAATAAAAAGACTTTTCACTTTTCATCACAGCAACCATGAAAAGAAACAAGACTCAGCAGCAAAAAAAAAAAGGCTGCAATGAAGCAGGATTGAAAGCTCAAAGTTACAAACAATACAATAAAGATGGACAAACTGCAGCTAAATCTTCTAATTAAAAAAAAAGGGAAAAAAATCTTAACATCAATTTAAGCTTGTAATTTTTGACACTACACAGAGCTCAACTCCACAGTCTGGAGTTTCTGAAGTCTTATCTCCAGCTTTTTGAGTCTGACTTGAGGCTCACATAATCCGACCTCAGCAGCTCTTTCTCCTTTAGTGAGTTCAAGACGGTGCACCTTCAGATGAGCAGGTTTTATCATCCCACACTGGTCAGAACTGCAGCTTTTCTCTTCAGCCTGGAAGATTGGGACGTGTTTCACACGGTTCTTCGCAGGCCTGAAAGCCTTTTCTCTTTTTTCACAGTCATATGGTTTTTCTCCTGTGTGCGTTCGGCAGTGACTGGAGAGTTCCTGGGATGTTCTAAAAAATGTTTTACACTGGCCACACTCATAGTCTGTGCCAGAAGTGAATTCTCATGTGTTTATTGAGACTGGATGATTCAGAGAAAGTTTTCCCACATTGGTCACACTCGTATGGCTTCTCTCCAGTGTGGATTCTCTTATGTGATATTAGGTCGCTTGACCGTGAAAATGTCTTCTCACAAATGTCACATCTGTATGGTTTTTCCCCTGTGTGAATTTTCATATGTTGATGAAGGCTACCAGATTGTCTAAATTCCTTCCCACACTGTTGACATTCAAATGGATTCACTCAAGTGTGGATTCTCATATGTGTCACAAGGTGGCTTGACCTTGAAAATGTCTTCTCACAGACAACACATCTGTATGGTTTTTCCCCAGTGTGGATTCTCATATGTGATACTAGGCTGCTTGACTGTGAAAATGTCTTCTCACAAACATCACATCTGTATGTTTTTTCTCCAGTGTGGATTTTCGTATGTGATACTAGGCTGCTTGATTGTGAAAATGTCTTCTGACAAACATCACAGCTGTATGGTTTTTCCCCAGTGTGGATTCTCATATGTTGATGGAGATGACTAGATTGTTTGAATTCCATTCCACACTGGTCACATTCAAATGGTTTCTCTCCAGTGTGGATTCTCATATGTGTTACAAGGTCACTTGACTGTGAAAATGCTTTCTCACAAACATCACATCTGTGAGATTTTTCTCCTGTGTGAATTTTCATATGTTGATGAAGGCTACCAGATTGTCTAAATTCCTTCCCACACTGTTGACATTCAAATGGTTTCTCTCCAGTGTGGATTCTCATATGTGTCACAAGGTTGCTTGACCTTGAAAATGGCTTCTCACAAACAACACATCTGTATGGTTTTTCCCCAGTGTGGACTCTCATATGTAATTCAAGGTTGTGTGACCTTGAAAATGTCTTCTCACAAACATCACATCTGTATGGTTTTTCCCCAGTGTGGATTCTCATATGTGTTACAAGGTCGCTTGACTGTGAAAATGTCTTCTCACAAACATCACATCTGTATGGTTTTACCCCAGTGTGGATTCCCATATGTCGATGGAGATGACTAGATTGTTTGAATTCCTTTCCACATTGGTCACATTCAAATGTTTTTTCTCCAGTGTGGATTTTCATGTGTTGATGAAGGTCACCAGATTGTAAAAGTCCCTTCCCACACTGGTTACAGGTGAATACCATTCTGTTGGTAGATCTTGTAGCTCTGCATTACAACAAAGGAAAGAAAGTGTCAGGTAAAATAACCTTTTCTAAACGTTCAAATAAAGTCATTGTAATTAAATACACAAACCACATATTAATTTATATATATTCATATGTGAGAATGTTTCAATGTGTTTTCTACAAGCAAATTTCATTAGGTTGCAGGAGAGAAGATCACATTAAGGTAACATATACAGAGATATTTAACTCTTTTTTTTTTTTTGCGCTGAATCCCAATTTATATAGACACCAAATATGATATACTTACAAGAGTAGTCAAAGAAAGTTCTTGAAGTACTTCAGCCAACCATCTGAATCTGGTAGTTCACTCAATCAAAAATTATGGTTAATTCCTGGCATAAAAAAGCAGCTTCTTCTGTGTCCATTCACCGCCTCTTCTTTGTCTCTGGATGTTACTACAGTTGGTTAAGTGCCTCTCCACCCCTCCCCACTCTTTTTATTGGACCACAGCAGCCAGTCAGGATCATCGGGGGTAGGCACCTTTGCAAACTCTCACGTGAAAAAGACATTATGCTGTCCCACAAGACAAAGGGCAGCATTTCAATAACAAAGGTCTTTCAGTGTCAGGCAGCCAGGTGGATTAGTCCATAGAGGTGTGGGCAGGAGCAGAGGTGTGAAGGGCTCAGGGGGTGGGGCACCGTCAAAATGAAGACAGAGGCAAAAATCAAATATCTACATGAGTTAAAATGATCTCTAATCTTAAAGTAGTGTTAATTATTATTTCACCGGGGTCCT